>NW_021639849.1:266954-277703 GCF_002087225.1 Trypanosoma theileri
TTGTTGTTCCTCTTCTTGTTGTTGTTGTTGTTGTTCTTCCCTCTCTTGTGGTTTTTGTTGTTTTCTGTTGATCTTTTTTTTTTTTTTTTTTTGGTAAAAAGGTGGATTGCTGATGGTTTAGTAACAGGGTAGTGAATATCTGTGAAAATTTATCTTTTTTTTTTCTCTTTCGTTTTTTTTTTTTTATTCTTTCTTGACCTATAGTATATCTTTCTAACACAACCTACACTCGTTAACTGAAGAAAGTAGTAAGTTTACTATTGCTTTGTCTTTTCTTTTCCTTTGTAACTGTTTTGCTGCATCAATGACAACTATTCGCTGTCTTCAGTGCCAAAGCCCTGTACCGAGTGATTTGGAGATTGCCCAAAGTGTAGAACCATTTGAGATTTCACGTATTGCGGCAGCCTTTGGTATACTCCCTTCAGAACTGAGTCCTTATGGCTCTACAAGGGCTAAAGTGAAACTTGACATATTAAAGCGTCTTGAAAATACAAAACCTGGAAAATATGTTGTTGTTGCAGGTATGAGTCCCACTCCATTAGGAGAAGGGAAAAGTACAACAACAATTGGACTCGCACAGTCACTATGTGCACATTTACAACGACCAACATTTGCATGTATTCGTCAACCTTCACAAGGCCCTACATTTGGTATAAAAGGAGGGGCTGCAGGTGGAGGATATAGTCAAGTAATTCCTATGGAAGAATTTAATTTACATGGTACAGGAGATATTCATGCTATTACAGCTGCCAATAATCTTCTCGCAGCGGCTATAGATGCAAGAATTTTTCACGAACGCACCCAAAGTGATGAAGCCTTATTTCGACGTCTTACTGCTGAACTAAAGAACTTTACATCTATTATGAAAAAAAGATTGGAAAAACTTGGTATTCATAAGGATGATCCAAAAGATTTAACACCTGAAGAACGAGTCCGTTTTGCTCGTTTAAATATTGATCCTAATACCATTTCTTGGAAACGTGTAATGGATGTGAATGACAGAATGTTACGTCAAATAACAATTGGACAAGGAAAAGAAGAAAAAGGAATGACACGAACTACAGGATTTGAAATAAGTGTGGCATCTGAACTAATGGCTATACTTGCTCTTGCCAAAGATTTAAATGATATGCGAAATCGTTTTGGTGCTATTGAAGTAGCAAAAAGTGTATCAGGTGAAGCTATTACTGCAGAAGATATTGGTTGTGCTGGTGCTATGACTGTTTTAATGAAAGATACAATTGAACCCACTCTTATGCAAACTTTGGAAGGAACACCCATTCTTGTGCATGCGGGACCATTTGGAAATATTGCTCATGGTAACAGTAGTATTATTGCAGATCGAATTGGATTAAAACTTGCTGGAGAAAATGGATTCGTTTTAACTGAAGCAGGTTTCGGTGCAGATATGGGTTGTGAAAAATTTTTTAATATAAAATGTCGCACCAGTGGACTGAGACCTGATGCGGCAGTTGTTGTTGTAACCCTCCGTGCTTTGAAATTTCATGGAGGAGTTGAACCAAGCAAGGCTTCTATTGAAAATATTGATGCCCTTCGTCATGGATGCTCAAATCTTTTACGTCATGTTGAAAATATACGTAAATTTGGTGTCCCTGTTGTTGTTGCTATTAATGAATTTTCTACAGATACCAAAATGGAATTGGATATTGTGAAAGAACTTGCTTTACGTGAAGCAGGTGCTTTTGATGTGGTTGTAACAAACAACTGGTCTCGGGGAGGGGCAGGAGCTGTGGACCTTGCTAATGCTCTTATTCGTGCGACCCAAACAATAAAGGCAGATTTTCGTTTCCTATATCCAGATACGGATAGCCTTAAAATGAAAATAGAAAAGATATGCAAAGAAATATATGGTGCCGCCGGTGTGGAATATCTTAATGATACTAATGAGAAATTGGAAGATTTTGAGCATCGTGGTTTTGGTTTATATCCTATCTGTATGGCTAAGACGCAATATAGTTTTTCCCATGATCCATCACTAAAAGGAGCTCCAACAGGTTTTATTGTACCCATTCGTGATGTTCGGGTAAACTGTGGTGCGAAGTTTGTATTTCCAATCCTGGGTGATATTTCCACTATGCCAGGACTTCCAACACGACCAGCTTTCTTTAACATAGATATTGACGGAGATACTGGTGCTATCACAGGATTATCGTAGGTAATTATAGAAGAATATATAAACTCTTTATGGAGTTTATGGGTTAGTACAGATGTTACTAAGTACTGGTATGAAATTATTGAAAAGTAAAGGGTACCCAAGTTACACATCAAAAAAATTCATATTTAATTGTTAGGAGTGGTATCCCTACAAAATTTATTTGACTATTTGTTTGTTTGTTTCTCTCTTTATTATTTGTTTTTTTTTTCTTTCTTATGTGTCTCTCTAATGGGTTCCTCAAAGGTGGTAACACCGCTACATTGGCATAGTTTATGATAACGTTTTGGATTATGTTATGTGCTTAACTTTCTTATTCTATTTCCTTATTCTCTTGATAATGTTAAACCAAATTATTTAACCGTTCTTAACGTTGATTACCCTTCAAAATTCTCTCCCTCTTTCTTTCTTTCTTTCTTTCAACTCTTTCTCTCCATCTACATGTGTAGTCCCAAAGTTTGCTTTTTCCCCTTTATTTCCTCTTTAGTTCCAAAACTAAAGAGTGAAAAAAAAGAGAACAGCAATCATAAAGAATAAGAAGAAGGACAAAAGAAAACCGTTTTTATGGGGCTTCGTCTTCTACGGGATTTTAACTACTTCGAACTGTTTTCGGAACATCCGTTTACAGTAATCTCCTGTGAATCCTTTACGGGTAGTGCTGCCCCATCGCAGCAGTCATTCCCTATTTGTGCTAAAAAGAGTGATGGTGCGTCGAGTGATTACGTTGCGGTTTTGTGGGCGTTGGAACCGGATTGCGAGTATTGTGTGTCATTAAGTTTTTCTGGCGAAGATAAAGCTGTGCAAATTCTCGTAAGGACAAAACCCATTTTCGGGCCCATGATTATGTGCAAACCATCTGCTGTTATTCACCCTGACCAACCCTTCTCTGATGACTTTCTTGAGTGTGTGCAAGCTCAGAAGGAAAACTACATGTTTATAGAGAAACCCACAAAGTCGGTCCAGGAACTTCTTATGCTCCTGTTTTACCACTCTCTTTTTGCGCTTCCGTCTGAGATCTGTGGTGTCAATATATTTGTGCTTCCAAACGGCAAGGACGGTCGCTTCTGTATTGACCTTCGTTACCAAGGTATTGAGTGGAGGAGAAACAAAAAGATTCGTCGTCTTGTTGCAAGCAATAAATTCGCGATTGTGGTGAATCGTAATATTGGTGATTCACTGCGTTTGGCGCAGGAATATCACTCAGGTCCACCGAATAGTACGTGGTTGGATGATGATTATGTCGCCCTACTCGCTGACATGGCAAAATCACCTAAGTTTGGTGTACGTATAATGTGTGTGGAACTGTTGGAAAAAAGTACCAGTAAGGTGATGGCTGGTTGTTTGGGTTATGCTCTTGGATCTGTGTATCATGATTTCACAATGTTTACGCTTGAACGATCTGCTGAGGGGTTCGGAACTATCTTAACAAAGCTATTGGGTGAGTCGCTACAGAGGTGCGGTTACGACTTGTGGTATTGGGGATTCCGCATAGACTACATGAAACAATTTGAGGGAAAATACGGTGGAAAGATTATTCCAAAGCCAGAGTTCCTGCAACGCTGGACGCAGTACCGAGACATACAGCCCGCTTGTACTGTGGATGAGTACATTTATTCTGGGAAAAGTTGGCTACCGTATGCGGTATGAAAGTGACAAGCTATTTTTTGTGGTTGGGGTGGGAATAGTAAGAACACATTGGCTGTTAAAGAACTTATTGGTAAGATTAGTGGGTGATAGAAGAATGTTTTGTTTTCCTCCCTTTTTGTTTCTGTTAGTCAATGGGGTATTGGATGATGATTCTTTGAAAATATTATCCTCATGATAGGAAAGGGGTCACTGAAAAGAGTGTGTTTTTCTTTATGTACACAAGTACCGATCTACCAATATGTAAGTGGCACTTCAAGGTGCTTTATCAGCAGCAAAGGTCATGGAGAGGACTTTTCCCTTTCAGGACGTTGTCCCTTTAAAACTCTTGGGATTAGCCAAAGTAGTAGTATTGAAGCGGTGAAAACAGCCTATCGTGCTAAATGTCGAACCGAACACCCTGACGTTGGTGGTACTGATGAAGGCTTCCGTAAAATTGCGTGGGCGTACGAAGAATGCACCCGCCGCGTACATGAACGTTATCGCAAGAACGATGGAGAGAATACCTCTGAATCAGTAAATATGGAGGACAAACAGTGGAGAGATGAAAATCACAAGCAGGAATCTAGTACGTGGTATGAATCCAGGACGGAGTTACACCGTAGACAACGCCAAATGTTTTATGCTGCATTTTCACACTCCCGAAGTATTGAAGAGATGGAGGAACTTCTTCTTAGTTCACTGCGCAGTCATTGCTTCGACATCATCGACGTGAGTGAGCCTTTGGCATTGTTGCTGCGACGTTTACACCTCATCACAGGTTATGGGGAGACACACTTGCAGGCTTGCTTTGCCGCTATGGATAACTGGGAACAGTACACTGAACGTCGAGCTGGCGCAGGTTTGTACCACATACTGCTGCAGCTCTACACGGACTTCCCCAAACCAGGGCTCACCGAAACCATCATAACCGAGAGTGTAGAGACTCTTTTGGAAAGAATGCATACGAAGGGGCTCGAATACGACGACTGGACACTTACTCTGGCTCATAAGGCATACAGAGCCTCACCCTGGCCAACCTAGTAACAAAGCTATGTGTACAGATCCTTGCCTACGCAAAAGATATTGAATGTTATTTCTAGCAGTGCTATTTTCACTTTCAGTCAGTTTTTCTTTATTTTATTTTATTTTTTGCCAATGCTCTCTGTATAGTCCCGTATACTGCCTTCCAGTTGCAGAGGGTTTTACTCAAGTTTTAAAATGTGAGAGCGGGTTCAGCCATAAAGTGTTTTCTTTTCTTTACCAATATACCTCTCCACGCTGGGTTGTTGTGCTCTCGGTTTCTCTGACCTGTTTGACCTTCCTTCATTTAGTAAGGAAGTAAATCACACGTTTTCCACCTGTTCCTTATTGTCATTGCCACACACACACTTTTTCTTTTTTCTTTCTTTTTTTCTTTTTCTCTGTGTCTAATTCTTAAAACGGAAAGAAAGTTTGACCAAGTTGTATTTGCAAACGGACGGAGACACGAGTGCGCCACACCCTGTGATTCCACCTGAGAAAAAAAGAATAAAGATTTAAGTAACAGAAAAGAAAACCTCATTATGACTTTCTGTCTCATGAACGAGTGCCGAGGGATGTCCCTGTGGGACGTTCTTGCATGGCACCGCCCTAAGGTCACTGGTGCCATGCTGGGCAGCACACTTCTTTTCATTATGTTCTTTTGTATGATGGAATATACGGTAGTAACATTTGCCTGCCGCGTTCTCCAGCTGCTCCTTGCTGCTGGTCTGGTGGCCAACGTCACGAAGCGCTGCACTCTCACGTCGGACGACATCCAGCGGGCGGTGGACTCTCTCGCCCCACGGGTGGCGGATGCACTCGAGAAGCTGCACGAACTCGTCTTGTGGCGCGACACACGCGCCTCGGCGGCTGTTGCGGTGGCGAGTGTTGTGGCCGCTGCTCTCGGGAACTTGATGTCTGATGTAACTCTGGCGGTGTGTGCTGTCGTGCTGGCCTTCACTCTCCCTGCGGTGTACGAGCGGAAGAAGGACACCATCGACGCCGTGATTGCACGGGCGCAGGAGCACCTTGAGAAGTACATTGGAAAGATCAAGACCTCTGTGGATGAGGTCGCCAAGAAGAGCGAGTAACCCTGTGGTGTGAGGAGGGGTGGGTGATAGGGACAGTGGTGGACAGGGAACTACTTCTGTACCCCGTAGATTATATAACTTTTTTTTTTCGTTTCTGCGAAAGTCATGAGAAAGCTAGTAAAAAAAAAAAATGGAGAGAGAAATAAAAGAAAAAAAAAAAGAAACAGCGCATGAAACCTTGACGTGTTGAAGGAAGCAAGGATAAAGAAAAAGGGTAAATAGGAAGAAGAGAATAAGGGAGGGAAGCAGCAGAATCCACGTTAACCAATCAAGTCATGCGTTTCTGGAAAAGAGGCTAATGGGTTTGTAGTGTTTAATGTAAATTTTCCCTAATTATTTTCTGCGTTGCAGTCGCCTCTGTGAATTTTTTTTTTTTGTGTTTGTTGTTGGATAAGACGTCTGTTTTTTTTTTTTTTTGTTGTTGTGTGAAATCCTCTTTATTTTTCTAGCTGTGTGGTGAATTGCACTTTCTTGTACTTGTATATTCTGTTCAATAGATCACTTGGTCAAGTAGACCTTGCATGTTTTTGATGGCAAATGAAGTAAATATTATAAGGACAAGAATCCGATTTGTAAATGAGTTTAACTACTTCGAACTGTTTTCGGAACATCCGTTCACAGTAATCTCCTGTGAATCCTTTACGGGTAGTGCTGCCCCATCGCAGCAGTCATTCCCTATTTGTGCTAAAAAGAGTGATGGTGCGTCGAGTGATTACGTTGCGGTTTTGTGGGCGTTGGAACCGGATTGCGAGTATTGTGTGTCATTAAGTTTTTCTGGCGAAGATAAAGCTGTGCAAATTCTCGTAAGGACAAAACCCATTTTCGGGCCCATGATTATGTGCAAACCATCTGCTGTTATTCACCCTGACCAACCCTTCTCTGATGACTTTCTTGAGTGTGTGCAAGCTCAGAAGGAAAACTACATGTTTATAGAGAAGCCCACAAAGTCGGTCCAGGAACTTCTTATGCTCCTGTTTTACCACTCTCTTTTTGCGCTTCCGTCTGAGATCTGTGGTGTCAATATATTTGTGCTTCCAAACGGCAAGGACGGTCGCTTCTGTATTGACCTTCGTTACCAAGGTATTGAGTGGAGGAGAAACAAAAAGATTCGTCGTCTTGTTGCAAGCAATAAATTCGCGATTGTGGTGAATCGTAATATTGGTGATTCACTGCGTTTGGCGCAGGAATATCACTCAGGTCCACCGAATAGTACGTGGTTGGATGATGATTATGTCGCCCTACTCGCTGACATGGCAAAATCACCTAAGTTTGGTGTACGTATAATGTGTGTGGAACTGTTGGAAAAAAGTACCAGTAAGGTGATGGCTGGTTGTTTGGGTTATGCTCTTGGATCTGTGTATCATGATTTCACAATGTTTACGCTTGAACGATCTGCTGAGGGGTTCGGAACTATCTTAACAAAGCTATTGGGTGAGTCGCTACAGAGGTGCGGTTACGACTTGTGGTATTGGGGATTCCGCATAGACTACATGAAACAATTTGAGGGAAAATACGGTGGAAAGATTATTCCAAAGCCAGAGTTCCTGCAACGCTGGACGCAGTACCGAGACATACAGCCCGCTTGTACTGTGGATGAGTACATTTATTCTGGGAAAAGTTGGCTACCGTATGCGGTATGAAAGTGACAAGCTATTTTTTGTGGTTGGGGTGGGAATAGTAAGAACACATTGGCTGTTAAAGAACTTATTGGTAAGATTAGTGGGTGATAGAAGAATGTTTTGTTTTCCTCCCTTTTTGTTTCTGTTAGTCAATGGGGTATTGGATGATGATTCTTTGAAAATATTATCCTCATGATAGGAAAGGGGTCACTGAAAAGAGTGTGTTTTTCTTTATGTACACAAGTACCGATCTACCAATATGTAAGTGGCACTTCAAGGTGCTTTATCAGCAGCAAAGGTCATGGAGAGGACTTTTCCCTTTCAGGACGTTGTCCCTTTAAAACTCTTGGGATTAGCCAAAGTAGTAGTATTGAAGCGGTGAAAACAGCCTATCGTGCTAAATGTCGAACCGAACACCCTGACGTTGGTGGTACTGATGAAGGCTTCCGTAAAATTGCGTGGGCGTACGAAGAATGCACCCGCCGCGTACATGAACGTTATCGCAAGAACGATGGAGAGAATACCTCTGAATCAGTAAATATGGAGGACAAACAGTGGAGAGATGAAAATCACAAGCAGGAATCTAGTACGTGGTATGAATCCAGGACGGAGTTACACCGTAGACAACGCCAAATGTTTTATGCTGCATTTTCACACTCCCGAAGTATTGAAGAGATGGAGGAACTTCTTCTTAGTTCACTGCGCAGTCATTGCTTCGACATCATCGACGTGAGTGAGCCTTTGGCATTGTTGCTGCGACGTTTACACCTCATCACAGGTTATGGGGAGACACACTTGCAGGCTTGCTTTGCCGCTATGGATAACTGGGAACAGTACACTGAACGTCGAGCTGGCGCAGGTTTGTACCACATACTGCTGCAGCTCTACACGGACTTCCCCAAACCAGGGCTCACCGAAACCATCATAACCGAGAGTGTAGAGACTCTTTTGGAAAGAATGCATACGAAGGGGCTCGAATACGACGACTGGACACTTACTCTGGCTCATAAGGCATACAGAGCCTCACCCTGGCCAACCTAGTAACAAAGCTATGTGTACAGATCCTTGCCTACGCAAAAGATATTGAATGTTATTTCTAGCAGTGCTATTTTCACTTTCAGTCAGTTTTTCTTTATTTTATTTTATTTTTTGCCAATGCTCTCTGTATAGTCCCGTATACTGCCTTCCAGTTGCAGAGGGTTTTACTCAAGTTTTAAAATGTGAGAGCGGGTTCAGCCATAAAGTGTTTTCTTTTCTTTACCAATATACCTCTCCACGCTGGGTTGTTGTGCTCTCGGTTTCTCTGACCTGTTTGACCTTCCTTCATTTAGTAAGGAAGTAAATCACACGTTTTCCACCTGTTCCTTATTGTCATTGCCACACACACACTTTTTCTTTTTTCTTTCTTTTTTTCTTTTTCTCTGTGTCTAATTCTTAAAACGGAAAGAAAGTTTGACCAAGTTGTATTTGCAAACGGACGGAGACACGAGTGCGCCACACCCTGTGATTCCACCTGAGAAAAAAAGAATAAAGATTTAAGTAACAGAAAAGAAAACCTCATTATGACTTTCTGTCTCATGAACGAGTGCCGAGGGATGTCCCTGTGGGACGTTCTTGCATGGCACCGCCCTAAGGTCACTGGTGCCATGCTGGGCAGCACACTTCTTTTCATTATGTTCTTTTGTATGATGGAATATACGGTAGTAACATTTGCCTGCCGCGTTCTCCAGCTGCTCCTTGCTGCTGGTCTGGTGGCCAACGTCACGAAGCGCTGCACTCTCACGTCGGACGACATCCAGCGGGCGGTGGACTCTCTCGCCCCACGGGTGGCGGATGCACTCGAGAAGCTGCACGAACTCGTCTTGTGGCGCGACACACGCGCCTCGGCGGCTGTTGCGGTGGCGAGTGTTGTGGCCGCTGCTCTCGGGAACTTGATGTCTGATGTAACTCTGGCGGTGTGTGCTGTCGTGCTGGCCTTCACTCTCCCTGCGGTGTACGAGCGGAAGAAGGACACCATCGACGCCGTGATTGCACGGGCGCAGGAGCACCTTGAGAAGTACATTGGAAAGATCAAGACCTCTGTGGATGAGGTCGCCAAGAAGAGCGAGTAACCCTGTGGTGTGAGGAGGGGTGGGTGATAGGGACAGTGGTGGACAGGGAACTACTTCTGTACCCCGTAGATTATATAACTTTTTTTTTTCGTTTCTGCGAAAGTCATGAGAAAGCTAGTAAAAAAAAAAAAATGGAGAGAGAAATAAAAGAAAAAAAAAAAGAAACAGCGCATGAAACCTTGACGTGTTGAAGGAAGCAAGGATAAAGAAAAAGAGTAAATAGGAAGAAGAGAATAAGGGAGGGAAGCAGCAGAATCCACGTTAACCAATCAAGTCATGCGTTTCTGGAAAAGAGGCTAATGGGTTTGTAGTATTTAATGTAAATTTTCCCTAATTATTCCTCTTACCTTTGTATTTTTTTTTTTCTGGATGTGGCTGTCACTGAACTGTGCGGTTGTTGAAGTCTTGTTTTTGTTTTGTTTCGCGTTATGTGTTTCTGTTTCTGTATCTGGTGTTTTTTTTTTTTTTTATTCGTTTGTATGTGTAAATCATATAAAATATAATTGGTAATTTTTAAGCAATTTACTCATTCTTTTTCCGTTGGAAAAAAAAAGGGTAGTTGAAGTATAATCGTAAAAAAATAGTAAGAAATAAAAAGAATAAGAAGAGAGAGAGAGTGAAAGCATTGACTTAGTAGAATTAAGACCACACATACACACTACACATACATTCCTTTAAAAAAAAAAAANTGTGTTTTTTTCTTCATATTTGTCTCTATTTTGTTCGTCCTTTTTTTTCCTTTTTTTGAGGTTCATGAGAATACTGTTGTGTACTTTTTTTTTTTTCTTTCCTTTTGCTCATCACTCTTGTGTATGTTTTGTTTTTTTTACTGTTTGTCTTCATATTTGCGGCTTTATTTGTCATGATACGTGTTGAAAGGTACCTGATAGACGTGATTTTTTTTTTTGTCGATAAATGAGAGATGAATGAAAAGCGCAGTGTTTTTTTTAATGATGCGATCATAGTGGGGAAAAAAAATGCAATGTATATACCTCTGTATGTATGAATGTATGCATTCATAGGTGGACGCTTTCTTCTTTGTACATTGTTTTTTTCAATGACTGGGTGGAAAAACGAGATTAGGAGAGAAAAGAATGATCTTTTTTTTT
>NW_021639849.1:278048-278620 GCF_002087225.1 Trypanosoma theileri
AAAAAAAAAAAAAAAAATTGTGAGTAGTGAATGGTGTGGTAACCCCTCAGGTGACGTTCTTGGTTATTTAAGAATTTCAATAATAACACAAAAAAAAAAACGAGAAAAACGAAAAAAAAAAGGAAGATAAGAAAAAGGACGAAAAGAAACTAGAGAGTGAAAAGGGCGAACGAAAGAAAAAAAAAAGGGGGTTTGATGGTTATTTTTATTGTCTCTGAATGTGTTGTATGATGAAAAGGATTGCGAATAGGGTATGTTTCTTTCTTCATATAGTCCCTCTTTTTAAACCTCTTTCTCAATGCTTTAATTGCATATTGTTCTCCTCCACTTTTTCTTGTTTTTTTTTTTTTTTTATTCGTTTGTATGTGTAAATCATATAAAATATAATTGGTAATTTTTAAGCAATTTACTCATTCTTTTTCCGTTGGAAAAAAAAAGGGTAGTTGAAGTATAATCGTAAAAAAATAGTAAGAAATAAAAAGAATAAGAAGAGAGAGAGAGTGAAAGCATTGACTTAGTAGAATTAAGACCACACATACACACTACACATACATTCCTTTAAAAAAAAAAAA
>NW_021639849.1:278682-286444 GCF_002087225.1 Trypanosoma theileri
AAAAAAAAAAAAAAAAGTAGAACAAACAAAGAGGTCTAATGAGTCAAAAAGTGATTTGTGTGGCCCGTGGTGCCGATGGTGTTGAGAATGCCTTCAGTCGCCTTGATGAGACGCAAGTGCAGCTCCTATACGCAAAGTTTCCTGTAGGCACAGGGACTTTCATGCGTAATAAATTTATTTACGTGATATTCATTGGTCCCAATTGCAGTGTGGTGAAACGAGGAAAAGGTATTGCAGAGATTAATAATTTCAGAAATCAACTTCAAGGTGCCGCTGGTATTACCGTAACAGAGAAGTCATCCCTTTCTCTCCCTTCATTGATTCAACAAATGCGCAAGGTGTTCGTTACAGACACCGGCAATTTTTCTCTTGAAAAAATTCAGGAGGACTACAAACGTTCCATCGTTGAACAGGGGCGTAAAATGCATCGTGATGTTGTTGTTCGCCCTGTGGTGCCTGTATCACCGCAACCTGTACAAGAAGAAGAAGATGAAGAAGAAGAAACGGAATTGCCAAGTTTTACATCCCTACAGCTCAGCAATATTGTCTGCGAGATTCAGGATAACGAGCGACGTATTCTGGATGCCCTTCACGCGGATCTCGGTCCACTTAACTGGGCTACCTTTGAGGCAAATCCTCTTCGGCTCACACTTGCAGATGCCGGCAATGGTGGTATATTTGAACTTGTAAAGCGACTACCAGAGACAAAGTGGCTCTTTGGTCTTTTCCGTATTACACTTGGGCGACGGCAGGATCGAATGACACGTCTTATCTTCTTCCAGTGGATCGGTAATAAACTCCGATTAGTGCGTCAAGGGCCTACAACAAGAATCTTTCCAAAGATGGCCTCTATTTTGGCTCCATATCAGTATGAAATTTATCTTGTAGGTAAACAGGACTTAAAACCACAGGCAATTATTGATAAGTGTCGACATGCCTTTGAAGATAAACTTATGGCACCAAAACCTGGAGAAAACAAGAGTGAGAATTTAATTAATGCAAAGGCAGGATTACGTCATAATCCTTCTAATGGAAATTCAGGTACCACCATGTTTACTGAAAAAGAATACAATGAAATATTACAGGAGGAACGAAGCAAAATGGATCTTAACTTTGATTTTATTCGCCCAAAGAAGAAAAAGAAGAGTTGTGCAACTGATATTGTTCCAAAATCTAGCGATCAGAGTGTAATCTATAACACCGAGGAAACATTAAAGCTTATTAATCAGTCAGAGGGTGGTCTTATTTGGGGTATATTTCAGGTTCAGTAACGTGAGAAAAGGAGAAGTGTAGAAGAGTATCAAAAATTAATTCTGAAGTGTGGTGATAGGTGGGGACACGAATCCGTGCCCATGGCAAATTAATAAGATCAAAGCTCTTTTTTATTTTATTTTATTTTTTTTTGTTTGTTTGTTTTCCTCCCTCTTCTCCTTTGTTGGAGTATCTGTACCTGTACTTGTTGGTGTCTAGGTTTTTTTTTTTTTTTTTTTCTTTTTTTTTTTTTTTTTTTTTTTAATAAGGAATTGCTAAATTGGCATGTGGGTTCTTTCTAAGCTTGAAGATAACCTGTAGGAAAAATTGTGCTACCGTTGTTGTTTTGCGCTCACTCAATATTATATACTATCAAGTGAGATGACGATATGTGCGGAGTAATTGGTTTGTGCCCCCCCCCACTCCCCAAGCAATAAAATGGGGAAATATGTTACTATTGTGTATGTTTTAATCCTTTTTTTTTTTTTTTCTTCCACTTGATGGACGTGATGGGTTAATAGCTTGTTTCGCACTTGGACGCTGTTTGCTGCAGGAAGTTAGTGTTGGTGATGTGTTTGGTAAGCCTTTTTCTTTTTTTAAAGATTGTTATTATTTTCTCTGGAAGGCACTTACTTATTCACATAAACACAAACCCAAATCCAACAGCGTTTGTAGAAACGCTTTCACTGTATTTATTTGTTTTTTAGTGAATGTGTTAGTGTAGATAATGGTATTTTCCCTCTACATAGTCTAGGATATATAAGGAGCAAGAGAGTTGGGAAGCCATATGTCTTTTCCTTGTTTCTTTTTATCTACCTATTTCTCTTTCTGGTGGTCCCATTTATGTAATTTTTTGTTTTCTTTTGTTTATTTTGTTATCTAAATATATATTTATATATATTATTTTTGCGTTTCCCCTTTCTGATGCTGCCCTCAACCTTGCAGACGATTAGGGCAGTTTTTTTACGGCATGCCCCATCAATAACTTCCTCTATATATATATATATTTGAGTTGACAGTATTGTGTAGAAAAGTCATAAATAAGGACCGGATGGTTGAAGAGAAATAGACAAGGGAAAAAGGAAAAAAATGGAAAACCATTCATAGTCATATTTCCCCTTGTTTGATAAATAGTAAAGAGTAAGGAATGCGTACTGTCAGGAATAAAAAAAGAAAGAACAATATAAATATATATATATTTATTTATTTATATGTTCTGGGAGTAGTTTGCAATATAAGATTTTTTTTTTTTTACTGCAGTTGTACTTATCTGCTCCTATCATTTCATGGTGTCTAATTGGTGTGGTTGTAGTTATTTATTGTTTCTGATTTACCGCATACACCAGTCAAGAGGAACCACATACAATATCATTGTTATTATAACTCCGATCCTTGGTGTTCTCTATTACACGTTCTGTTGAAATTCCTTTTTTTTAGTGCTACTAATTGTATTTGTGGGATGAATGTCTATTGGAACTTTGATGTTTTTTTCCACATCACCTTCTGTCATCCTATTTCATTCTCTTTTTTTTTTTTTTTTATTTTCTTTTTTATTGGCTGTGGTATAAACACAGGTGAAAGAAAAAAAAAAAAAACAAGGGAAATATATACGGGGAAAAGTAGAAACAAAATCAACAGGGTTACTGTTGAAGGAAATAAAGCTAAGAGTAACCCTGGTGTTTAGTTGTTTTTCTTTTTTCTTTTATACTCTCTTACGTATATATATATATAGTCTTCTGTAGAAACAATAATAAGAAGAAAAGAAAAAAAAAAAAAAAAAAGAGTAGTAAACAAATGTTGCACACAGGATCTTCTGTTAGTCCATCTCGCACACTTCCCCTCACGGGAATGCAGCACATCACATCACCCTCTGTACCCTCAGTAGCTTTGGGTGATAAACACCTGCCTGAATTACCGTATAATCCAGTGATACGCTCTGAAAGTCGTCAAGGTTTTTCTTTAACGTTGCGTGATATTGGTCCATCTGCACGTCTTCTGTTGAAATCCCATGATAAACATGCGTTAACTTCAGGGGGAATGCATAAAACTCGAAGTGCTCATCTGAAGAGTGGAACTATAGCTGGGCAGTCGGTGGGGCCGAGAGCAGCAGCTACGAGTCCAGTAAAGAATTCCACTAACGTATCACCGGAGTCTTGTGCCACGGATGGAAAAAAATCTCCTTCTTCTATTTTACCAAATTCTCAGTATGTTGCCGTTTCTAAAGATGTATCGGAGAAGGCGATGAATTTAACAAAAAAACTAAATCAAACTTATGCAGGTAACAGAACTATGGGAAATACCACAATGGCTCGTACATTTGCAAAAACTATGCTTCCTCCATTAGCTACAGCACTTGAACATTATGTACAACGGGAATTAGGTATATTAGTAGATGAAAATGGTATTCTTACTGCTCAAGATCGTTTACCACCTTTTCGTGAAGCATTTTTTTCTTTTATTGATGCTTTTCCAGCTTATGGTAAAATATTAAATGATATTATGTCTGCATACGATGGTGTAATTCAAGAACAAGCAAAAATGTTAACAGAAATGATGTCAAAACAAGCGGAACGTCAACTTGTTGAGGAACAACACTGTATTGAAGTAGATGAATTAAATAGAACCATTGTCAAATTAACAGAAGAATTGGATGAGACTCGTGGTCAATTGGAAGAAAGAGAAATTATACTTCCTACAGATGATGATCCATCTGCTGCGTCAAGACCTCGAACTCAACGATCAGGAAGAGTTTTTATGGAAATGGAAAAAATGCTTCGAGAAGCTACACAAAAAATTACATTATTGGAAGAAACTAATAAAAGCGATTTGGAGAAACATCTTATTCTTATTGCCGCATTACGTGAAAGTGATAAACGATCAAAAGCTTTGGAATTACAGTTAGCTGCTGCTATTGCTAAAACTGAGGAATTGGATGATTTTAAAATAATGGCAGGTGAAGCACAAAAACAACTTGAAGAGTTTAAACAAAAGTACCAAAGTTACATATCTGTTAAAGATTATGAATTAATGAGAGAGTATTTAATGGGAGAATTACAAACATCACAAAATTTGGTAAAACAATATCGTCGATCTGCTGCTGTAAGAGGTACGCAAGTAGATGTTATTGGAAGAAAAATGAAAACTCTACAAGATGAAAAAGCTGAACTTCTTGAAGCTGTAGAAGATGAAAGGCGACAACTTCTTACTCCACGTCCTAATTGGAAAAAAATTCATTCACTTCTTCCTGATGTTGGTGAAAATGCAAGTCCAATTGAATCTTTACCTATTGATGGTGATGTAGTTAGTACTTCTACTTTACAAGGACCAATTGAGACAAGATTACAAGTGGAATATTTAGTGGAACGTATTAATTCACTTAATGAGGAATTAAAACGACGAACTATGGTTCCATTACCCGTAAAGATGCCAGAACTCCCACTTGTAGGAAGAGGAGTTGGTCCACTTGTACCTCGACATTTAAGAGCCAGTGGTATTATTCCTCGTGTACAATTAGACACAATGGAAGTTTTACAGATTGTTCATGACTTTTTCAACGATGTTTTACGACCACATCCTGATGCATTATTGTATACATTAGATGTTCCTTCTCTTTATCTAGGATTCCTTAAGGAACGAGTAGAAACAAAAGAAGAAATGAAACGTTTTGTTTGTGCTGAACACCTCGCTATTAATTTAGATGATACGGCCAAAGATAAAGAACGTTGTCGACCTTCATTGTTGTTATTAGATGGTATTCTCTCAGGAGTTTTTCCTGCTCGTATTGCGTGTGATGTAATAATTATTATAGAAAATGTTCGATCTGAATTAAAAGAACTCTCAGAAGCGCAAAAGAAAACTCGTATTCGACGAACTGCTGTAAGTGATTGTGTTTCACCTGTTCTTCAACTAAAAACTGCAGAAGAAGTCGCCCTCATTAAGGAAGCTCTGGGAGCTGATACAACACATGATGTAGTGGCATTAACATCTACTACGGGTAAATTTATATCTACTCTGTTGGATCAGGAGTGTGCATCTGGTATGAAGTTTTATGCAACCCTTGTAGAGAAACTTACTTCATATTCTCATTATCTTGAAGAAGAAGGTAGTGATCTTGTGATTAAATTAGATGATGTTGGACGGGCAATTACTGAAGTAGAGCCATTAACACCTAAACCTGTTCTCAAAGAAATTACGCAAAAATCTAGTGATAATTCCATGGGTGATGAAGAGCAAACAACTCGTCTTAGTGATGTAATTCATGCACTGGCAGCAGCCCCAGTAATTCGTCGCTCAGCCCAACAGAAAAGTGGACAAGGTAGTAGACTTTGAGAGAAGAAAAGAAAAAAAATTAATTATATAATAACACAACGCATGTATGCAGAGGAATACAATAATGTTCTTCTCTTTTACCATTTTATGATAAATGAGGAGCGGAATATGACTCTACAGAGATAAGGTGAACATGAAGGATGTGTTTATTATTATTTAGTTTATCTAGTTCTTCTGGCAAAGTAAGGTGGGTTGATATTGACCTTTGTTCGGCTCTTGACCGATTTTTTTTTCTTTTTTTTTCTCATATTGTTGATCAGTATCCGTTTATCAATTGTTTCCATTGTTTTTGTTTTTTTTTTTTTCTTTTGCTACAGTCTTCTTGTGTTCCCGATTTTTCTTTATTGCTTATATGTTTTTTTTTTTTTTTTTTACTGCAATAGCTTTGCGATTGGAACTATAGTTAATCAGAACAACAATGCACAATACTTGTTCCTTTGAAACCCTTTTGTTTTGTTTTTTTCGGTTTCTTAGAAATGTATAGTACTGTAATACGGGTGCAAAGGGAAATTTATGCAGGCATAATGTTCTCATTTTTTTTTCCCCTTTGCATTTGAAATGCTGTATGAACTAAATACAAATTCTCTCTCTCTCTCTCTCTATATATATATATATATATATATCGGGAAGATTTTTTTTTCTTTTTTTTTTACTACTTCTTATTTATTATTTTCGTTTTTACCTTTTATTTTTTTATTCCTCTTTTTCTTTTTTTTTTTCTTCGTATTTAACAGAATATCGTTTCTGGTTGAAAGAAAAAAAGAAAAGGTGTAACGACAGTCTACACAATGTGGGGTGTTCCTTGGCAGCATAGTCCACCCAACCACCACTACGGCGAACAGCCACAGATGGGCAGCGGATCGCAGTTCTACGGGTCCCCGCCACGACCGGGAAGTCTCGGCACGCCCAACTTTGGTCCACACAGTGGATTCCGCAGAAGTCCCTGTGGTTCCTTCGGATCACGCCGATCTACCAGACAATCAACTCCAGGCAGTTATTATGCAAATGAACTTCCAGTGGATAATCAGAATGTGATTTTGGTGGCGACAAGACCATTGCTGAAGGCATTAGCACGGGAATGTCGACCCAAACCTCCATGGTGTGTAGGAGTTCTGGTTCCAGAGGACATGACGGAAGAACTTAAATTGTTTTCCTCATTTCTTTCTGCTACACCGGATGAGCAGGCTTGCAGTGATACTGCAGTGCAAACAGCTACAGAAATAATGCGAGCCGTTTGGCCTTCAGTTGTATTAAAACCAATGTCAGTAACAGCTGCTGGAATTTCGCCTTTAAAGGATGTAACTCTACATTACTATGCCGAAGGATCACTAATGTCAAACGATGATATATTAAGTATTCAAGATAAAATTCAGGGTTTAGCTAATGACAGAGGGGCACAAGTGGAATTCGGTACAGATTACAGGGAAGTGACGTGTGTGGTACTAACCGACGCACGTACTGGAAGAAGACTTAATATTCGTTTTGGTCCTGATGCATCTCAAGCTGAAATATCCTCTAATTTATTTCGCAATACTCTAGCAACAAGTGAGGAATATCGTGCAACCCTTGTCGCACTTGATGCTCTACTTCGTCAAAACAAGATATTAGATGATACTGGTATAAAGAAAGATGCTATTAATGGTGAAGCTATCGCCACTATGCTTGTTGCTATTATTAATTCTTATGAAGCAGAAGACACTCCAAATGCAGGGAGACTTCTTATGGATTTTTTTCTTACATATGGTTTTTCAGCAAATTTTGATTTGGTTGAGAACTCTGTTACAGTAAAAGGAATGGCGGAGCCTACTCCCAAGGTACACCGCAATTCACAAATTAGTGTGCTTGATCCCTCTGATGAAACAAAAAATCTTACTTCAAAGCTTGAAAAAGCAGCGCACTTGCAAGCGGTCTTTAATTATTGCTATACAGTTCTTTCACAATCTCTCCAGATTGCAGAAAGACGTCGAAGGGCACAATCTCTTCTTTCAAATATAATTGGTGGGGAATCTTACTGGGGACGAGTATTACAAATGTACCATGAGGGAATACAACCCTTTCTGGATGTTGTTAATGAAAAAAAATACATTATTGCTCAGTCATAATAGTCCATTGATTGCGAAACGTTGATCTCTCTCAACCCCCATCAAGAAAAAAAAAGAAAAGAAATCCCATATATATATAT
>NW_021639849.1:288240-303186 GCF_002087225.1 Trypanosoma theileri
TCGAGGTGACCTTCGACATCGATGCCAACGGTATTTGCCACGTCGCGGCGAAGGACAAGGCAACTGGCAAAACACAGAACATCACAATCACAGCAAACGGTGGTCTGAGCAAGGAGGACATTGAGCGTATGATCCGCGATTCGGAGACACACGCAGAGGCAGACCGTCTCAAGCGCGAGCTGGTGGAGGTGCGCAACAACGCCGAGACCCAGGTGACCACAGCTGAGCGCCAGCTGACAGAGTGGAAGTATGTGAGCGACGCCGAGAAGGAGAATGTGCGCACGCTTCTCGCAGAGCTCCGCAAGGCGATGGAGAACCCTAACGTGGCAAAGGACGAGCTCTCTGCGGCAACAGATAAGCTTCAGAAGGCAGTCATGGAATGCGGCCGTACCGAGTACCAGCAGGCGGCGGCAGCAAACAGCAACAACAACAGCAGCAATCAGGGTGAACAGCAGCAGCAACAGGATCAGCAGCAACAGCAACAACAACAACAGGACTCTGATAAGAAGCAGTAGAAGTGGTAATACTGATTATTGTTTTGTCTCTTGTTGGAACTAAAGTTTGACTGTTGTTGTTGAACCAGTGGAGTATTCGGTGTTATCTGAAGTTATTATTATTACAGTCACTTTGTACAGGCTAATTTTAAAATATTTTCCTACTGTTGTTGTTTTTTGTTGTGTCTTATATTACTTGTGCGAATAAGTGTAATGTTAATTTAATATTCAGATAAAAATGGTGGTTTTTTTTGTCTCTAATTCTCTTATGACCCATCGGTTCTTTTTTTTTTTTTTTTTAAGAAAAAAAAAAGGGGTTTGACGTGTGGTATTGTGAGGGTTCTTGGACACAATAAAGCTGCCATTGTGATTTACTTTCTTTTTTAAAATATATATATACAGCAATGAAGTTAGTTCCTTATTCTTGGAGAGGTGCTCGAATTTTAAACTGAGTAAAGAATTATATTAATAAATAAGTGTTTATTTCATTATTTTGTTTCGGGCAATATGCCAAACTAATGGTATTGTTATGTTTTTATTTTGGTGCTGTTTTTTTGTCTGTTTGTGTTTTTATTTCTTTTTTTTTTTCTTTTTCTTTCTTTGTATCTGTATTCTGTGGTTGGGCGTGGGGGGTGGGGGTGTATTGTTTTTGTAATGGATTATTTTCCTCTATTGGTATAACGAATAGGATGGCCCCCAAAAAGGCGCGGTTCAAGCCGCCCATTCGTCCAAATGCTGATGGAACAGGATTTGTGCGAACCTCGGCCGGATCGAAAGCAGAAACAACTGTTGTGGAGGAGTCAGTGCCGCAAAGACGGGGGCGTGAGGGATTTCCAGGCACAGAGGGTTCGTTGCCTGCACAAGTTCCTCCTGCCCCTTCAAAAACAACAACAAAAACCTCAGAGGAGCGTAAAGGAACAAGTATAGAGTTCTTATTACAACCTCGTTCTGATAGTTCTTTGCCATCTAATGAGGCACGACTATCTCCTTCTTCTTTTAAGAATTTGGGAATTTTAAGTGGTGCTATTTTACATATAAAGTCCAGTGTACGTGAGGCGTACTGTGAAGCTTTTCTTTCATCATCATGTCATTCACAAACTATTTTGCTTGCTGATGAAATGTCGGCAGCACTTAGAGATAAACAGGTTATTGTATCTGTAGTAAAAAATCCTTCTGTTATGGAACCAATTTCTCAGGTAGATGTGGAAATTACACGTGATGTGGGTAATGATTCAACTCCACCTGAAATTCCATTTTTGCAAGTTCGTGCCGCTTTTCGACGTCAATATCAACATCGTTTAGTATATAATGGAATGCGTGCTATGATACGCATAGCAACGCATCCATTTTATGTTGAAGTAGTAAGATGTATACCTTGTGTAAAGAATGAAAAAAGTTTGGAAAAGGAGAATAAAGTTACACTAGGTATGCTTATGGATAACACAGTAATACGAGATGGTGCTCATGATGTGAATTATGAAGATAAAACACCTGAAGAAAATCTTCATATTAAGGAGAATTCAACTCTTTTGGAACACGTTTTGGTTATTGGAGAAGCTGGAACTGGTAAGACTCAATACCTTCAAAATGAAGGACAAGATGCCACTACTTTGCATCGACGTCATGTTGAAATTATTTCTGTTGAAGAACTTCCACAAGGTGATGCAAGTGATGTGACTAGTTCAACAGTACTTCGTGAAGCATTTACGCGTGCAAAAATTGCTGCACCATCAACGGTATTAATTGATGATCTTCATCTTATTTGTGGAACTAATCCTAGTTCTATGGCTGGTTCATTATGGGCTATGAATCTTGTAGCAGCTGTATTATGTGAAGAACTTGATAACATTAAACGTCAGCAACTTGATGTTCGTGTTATTGCTTCTGCACCATCTGCTGAAGCAGTATCTCGTTCTCTTTTAACAAGGGAACGTTTTAGTAATCGTGTTGTACTTCTTACACCAGGTTCAGCAGAAGAACGGTTAAAATGTTTAAAGACTATCATGGATAAACAAAAAACGTTGTCTTCTACTCATATTTCAGAGGAAACTCTTAAGTCTGTAGCAGAACAAGCTCATGGTTTTACCCAGCGTGATTTGGCTCATCTTATAGAAGTTGGAATAGTAGAGAATTTTACATCAACAGGAAGTATAGGACTCTCTGATAGTTCGTTGCAAAAGGCATTAACAATAGTACGACCCTCTTCACTAAAACAGTTTGAAGTGTCAGTACCACAAGTTACTTGGGGTGATATTGGTGGAAGTGAATCTGCAAAGAAGACACTACAGGATTGTGTAGCCTGGTGTCTCGGTAAACAGAGTTGGGTATTCCGCAAATTCAAGCTTTCACCACCTAAGGGAGTTCTACTCTATGGACCTCCAGGTTGTAGTAAGACGATGTTAGCAAAAGCGCTTGCTAATGAATCTAAAATGAATTTCATTTCAGTTAAAGGACCTGAAGTGTTTTCAAAGTGGGTAGGAGATAGTGAAAAGGCAGTACGAGATATTTTTACACGAGCCCGTGCTGTAGCCCCATGTGTGGTATTTATTGATGAACTGGATGGTATGTGTTCACATCGTGGACAAGGTGGTGTATCCGATCGTGTTATCTCTCAATTTCTTACCGAATTAGATGGTCTCCCTGCTGCATTGGATGAATCTTCTGAGGCGTTGGTGTTTGTAGCGGCAACCAATCGTCCAGATAACATTGACACTGCCGTCCTTCGACCCGGACGTATTGATCGCAAAGTCTACGTTGGCCTTCCAGATCTCTCAGAGCGTAAGGCCATTGTAGAGATTCACTTTGCCCGTATTCCCGTCGCTCCCGATCTCAACGCGGAGTACGTGGCGAGTAGGACGGAGGGTTACAGCGGGGCGGAGGTGGTGGCGGTGGTGAAGGAGGCGGCTTTTCTGCGGGTGACGGAAGATGCAAAGGCAGCGTACATCACGCACAGTGATATTGATGCCGCACTGCAGAAAGTTAAACCGCGAATCAGTCAACGTGATGTTGAATGGTATAAGCGCTGGGCGATGGGTGGTGGATAAGGCATTCAGGCGTTAAATTTTACAATGCGGTAAACAGCACCCCCTTTCCAGAGGAAGAAAAAAAAAAAAAAACGAGTAATGAGTGGGGGAGAAAAAAAAAAAAAATGAGAGGAACAGAAAGTGAGAAGTAAAGTAGGTGAACCTTCTGTGCTCTTCTTCCCCCTTTTAAGATTGAAGAAGAAAAAAACAAACATAAGAGAAAAAAAAAAGTTTTGCTATTATCAAAACCTCTCTAGTGATATCTATGCCCTTTATCTCTGTTTGGAAGTATGACACTGCTTTTCACATCCCCTCATCTTTTTTTTTCTTCTCTTTTTTTTTATTTTGTTTCTGTTAGTTGCTGTTTTTTAATTTTTTTTTCTTTTTACTCTTCTTCTCTCAGCTAATACAACAAGACGCTGAGAAACGTAAAAAGAAAAGAAAAAGAGAGAGAGAGAGATTGGGGAGAAGAAAAATAAAATAAGATTCTCTGTGTCTCTGTCTCTGTGTATATATTTATACAATATAAGTTATTAGTGGTATATCTTTATTTGTACCAATGTCCTTCGCTGAGGAGGAGTACTATATTGAAGAGGATTATGATTCTGTATATGACGAAGGTCCTTGGTCGTTAACTGCAGAAAAGATGGAAGAGAAACATATGCCAGGTGTTGCTTCTTTGGGAACGGAGTCCTTTACAACGCTGTCAGCGAGTCAGGTACTAGAAAATATGCGTGGGGATATTGAAAAAGCAAATGAAATTCTTGGATTAACACCTGAAGCCGCACTTCTTGTTCTTCGACGTCTCGGTTGGGTAATGAATGATGCTGTATTAGAAAGATACCTGGGTGATATGGAAAAAATTAATAAGGAACTTAACATTACAGATATCTGTACTGTTAAGAATTCCTCTGATAATGAAGAAGAAGATACTTTATTAGTGAGAAATGATACACCTCTGGAGTGTCCTATATGTGGAGATGTAGTGGCTGTAGGGAAAGCAGTGGCTATCCCCAGATGTCAACATTTTTTCTGTACGGATTGTTTTGCAGCGAACCTAATTTTTGCATTAAAGCATGATCTTGACTTATTTAACAAACGGTGCCCTAAGAAGAAGTGTTGTAGTATAGTAGGTATTGGTGTATTTAAGGAACTTTTACCCCCAAAGGAGTATGGACATGTACAACAACGTATGATTAGGGATTATCTTAGAAACAATTTGCATATGCGTTGTTGCCCTAATAAAGCATCTTGTGAAGGTGTATTACATGTGATGACTCTACGAGATTCTGGACCAGATGTATGTTGTTCTATATGTGGATTTGAATTTTGTTTTAATTGCCTTCAACCCCCTCATGCTCCCGCAACTTGTCAAATGATGAGACGTTGGGAGGAAGTCCTTCAAAAGAATGAACCAACACTGGCACTTATTCAAGAAAAAACAAAAGGTTGTCCAAAATGTGCAGTACGTACAGAGAAAAATCAAGGTTGTAATCATATGACATGTAGTTGTTGTCATCATGAGTATTGTTGGGTGTGTCTTGGACCATGGTCAGAACATAATCGTAGTTACTATAATTGTGATAAACGTGATCCTGATAATAATAAAAATAGTGATCAAGTGTTTTTTCTAAATTGTTTTACACGATGGGAAAATCATAAGGAAAGTATTTTCCTTGAAAAAGAAACACTAGAAAAGTTATTACAGAAAATACGAAGTGAAACGCAACATCATAAGGATACACAAATGCATGCGAATGCATTAAATATTATTCTCGAGACACAACGTGTATTACATGAATGTCGATTGACATTAATGAATGGATATATTGCACTTTACTTTGGTGGTCTTTCCAACACATCTTTTCACTACCGCTTACAACAACTTGAACTTCGTACTGAAGAGACTAGTGCACTTATTCACCTTTTACCCAATCAAGATAAAGTGGATGAAATTAAATCTCGTCTTGCACAAGCAGCCCACTGGTGTAATGTATTGCGGAAAGAAGGTATTGACTGATGCCATATCTTTTTTTTTATTATTATTATTTGCTTTTTTGTTTTTGTCCTTTTATTCGTCTTGATAATATTTTCTTTTTTTTTTTCTTTTTTTTTTTTTTTTTTTTTTTTTTTTTTTTTTTTGATTCACTATGTGTCTATGTTTCCATCACTGTGACTGTGACTCTTAGAGTAGAGAGAAGGGAGGATTTCCTCTCAATTTCTTCATGGTTCTCTTTTCTAAGAGTTAGATGAACTTGAATGATAACCAAAGGATTGCTCTTTATTTTTTTTTTATTTTTGTTATTGTTTTTATTTCGTTCCATTTTTCTTTTCTTTTTTTTTCTTTCTTCTTATTTAATCTGGTTTTTGTAATATCATGTTTTTCTTTTTTCTACAACAAAAGCGTAGATAAGAAAAGAGTGAGGGAGGGAGGAGGTGGAGGGTGTTAGTGGTAGAGGTGTATACATTGGGTAGAGAAGAGAATGTCTTATATTGAGTTGCCAAAGAAAAGAATTTCATCAGGAGAACAGCAGCAGCAGCAGCAGAAAGGAGAAGTATTGGTGACTCATTCGACCTTTAAACTTATTATCCGAGCCACAATATGTGCAACTCTATTTGCGGTACCCTTTTGTGTTTCTATTCCATCTTCTCCACTATTGAAGTTGTCACAAACACAGGATTCAAAGAAAACACTTATACCTCGCATGATGAGTGATTTCTTTTACGTAAATTTTATCGCCAGTTGGTGTGCCTATTTTTTTATTCTTGAACCTAAAATAAAAAATGAAAAGGCAAAAAAAGGTTTTATGCCTTATCTTGGTCCTATTACAGCACAGGTGCCGGGACTCTCTTGTCTTGTAGCTTCACATCTTTTCTATCCTGGAATGTGGGCAATATTCAATGAGAGAACATGGAAAGAACGTCGGAAAGAGTTTTTTAGACTTACAACTAAATGTTTCCTTGCTTATGCACCTATTCATATACCTGCTGCCATTGCTATTGGTGTGGGTGTGGGTACTATTTTGTATCCATTCGAGTTCTTTAAGAGGAAGTAAGGTAAAAAAAAAAAAAAATAGTAACGATTCTTATTTTTATTTTTTTTCATGTTGGATTGGCGTTCTCCTACAGCAAAGAAAAATGGAGATGAATATGAAAAGAAAAAAAAAAATAAGAATGATGTTGGGTTTGCTTGGGATAAAGTGAGTACCGTGATATTTATTTTTTTTTTTTTGCTATTATTGTTTTTGTTTTATCTAATCCATACATTTTTTTTTTTTTCTTCTATTTATGTAAACATGAGGATGGAGGAATTTAGGTGCCATCTTATTTTCCTTTCTTTTTCTTTTTTTTTTTTTCTTGTTCTTCTGTGTATCTCTTTGACGAATGAATGTTTTATCCTAAAATGTTCAAAATATGTGGTGTTTTTTTTTTTTTTTTTCTTTTTTTCTTTTTGTCTTTTTCTTTTTCCTTGGATCTATTTAAAGTAGAAAGGTAGTGGTGGTCCTTTAGTGTGCATATATATAAGGGAAGAAAAAATAGTATAAATATCACGTATGGACAGAATTACATGCCGTTTTGAGGTGCAAGGCCGCATCTCAAACATGGCGCATAGTGATATCACCAACGACTGTCTTGTGAGTACTATGATGAACGGAACTCACATTTTCAAAAAGGATGATTCTAATTACGAACCTTCTACACGCAGCTCTATACATCTGGAGAGTTTTCCGCATCATATCATTGGTGGCGATCCCGTTATATCCTCTTGTTTCTTGTCTGCCGATTCTTGTATAGCTATTGGTACTGGAATGGGAAGCATCGCCGTTATTTCACGTCATTCACGCACAGTAGTGCGGTGCTACACCTTCCAGGAAGAGACACCAGTACTGTCACTGAAAGAAGTGCCACAGGAACCTTCACTGCTTTTAAGTAGTTCTCCAAGTAGTGCAGAGGTAATAGATATTGAGCGCGCTGCAGTGCGATTAAGCTTCTTAACCCCCAAACCTCGAGTTATTGGGGCAGTGGCAGTTAACAATAACACATTTGCTGTGGCTAATTATGATGGTAAAGTAATGCTATACGATGCACGAAGAGGACGTGAACCGGTAACTATACTTGCTGTCCCAGATCAAATTACCAGTATTTCAGCATCATTAGATTCTGCTGCCGTAGCTGCAGGTACAGTTGGAGGTCGTGTCTTTGTTATGCGTTGTTCAACAAGTAATGTTCGAGAAGAGGCATTTGGAACAGGAAAGGTTCGTGTACCTATTCGTTCTGTTTCCATGTACCATGGACGAATAGCAGCTGGTGATGTCTCTGGTAAACTCACAATCATTGATACCGGTGAACATCCACAACCGACAAAGTATTGGACGGCGCAGTCCCTTTTACCTCAACATGCAACAACCAACAGCACAATATCATATACAGTCGCCTCTCTTGTCCAGTGTAAGAAAGAAGTTTGGACTGCAGTAACACCTTCAGAAGGTGCCTTATCTCATGTAGTGGTTCTCTCAGCTTGACTGGGCTTTACATGACTCTCAAGTGCAAACGGAAAAACGAGGGAACTTCAAAGATTACTGTTGTTGATGTTTTTTCTTATAATTTTTTAACAGTATAGAGCACACTGTTCATTTTATTTTTATTTTGACTCATGCTAATTTCTTTTTTTATTTGTATTTTAATAATTAGAGCCACAAATACCACTATGCGTTCATTTATGTAACCTGTGGATTTATAGAATTTCGAGACAGAAGATTCATTCGTTTATTTTTCTCTCAGTGTTATTATTCAAGAAGTCATTTAAACAGTGTTTTTAGATTATTATATTAGTACAGTTCAACGTTAAAATGATCCACTTATTTTCACCATAACCGCTTTTTCTTCTCTCTCTCTTTCAGTACAAAAAGGAATATCAATTAGTTTAAATAATGGCTAAGTAGAACAAAAAATAAAAAAAGCGGCAAAGAGTTTCTCTAAAGATACATACATGTACTAACACAAAAAAAATAACTGGTATCACAGCAACAGCTGGTGCTGCAGACATTCCACCATCTACATAATACAAACAGACTAAACATATATTCTCTTCAATGACGCATATCACCATCCATTTTTCACTCCAAAATATGGTATACTATTTTTTGTTATTTATATAACACGTACCAAACGAAATAGATGAATAATAATAATAAAAAAAAAACATTTTAATTTATTCTTTTTTAAAAAATAAAACTATTTTTTGTTCTATATTTTCTTTTTACTCCACGTCTTGTATAATTCTTAGAAGAAATAAGCTCTCACCAAACATTAAAACTAAGAGTAAATAAGTGCCTTTGGATATGTTCGCTCGTCGTCTGCGTACCTCCGGAAGTCTGGCTGCCGCGTCACTGGCACGCTGGCAGTCAACTAAGGTGACAGGTGATGTGATCGGCATTGACCTTGGCACCACGTACAGCTGCGTCGCCGTCATGGAGGGTGACAGACCGCGTGTGCTGGAGAACGCCGAGGGTTTCCGTACAACACCGTCTGTGGTGGCGTTCAAGGGCCAGGAGAAACTGGTCGGTCTTGCTGCAAAGCGCCAGGCCATCACAAACCCTCAGTCAACCTTCTTTGCAGTGAAGCGACTGATTGGCCGACGCTTCGACGACCCCCATATCCAGCATGACATCAAGAACGTGCCCTACAAGATTGTGCGCAGCTCCAACGGTGACGCGTGGGTGCAGGATGCCAACGGCAAGCAGTACTCACCTTCTCAGGTGGGTGCGTTTGTGCTGGAGAAGATGAAGGAGACATCAGAGAACTTCCTTGGCCGCAAGGTCTCCAATGCTGTGGTGACGTGCCCTGCATACTTCAATGACGCGCAGAGGCAAGCAACAAAAGATGCCGGTACAATCGCCGGTCTTAACGTGATCCGCGTCGTGAACGAGCCAACAGCCGCTGCACTGGCCTACGGTCTGGACAAGACCAAGGACAGCATGATTGCGGTGTACGACCTTGGTGGTGGTACGTTCGATATCTCCGTGCTTGAGATTGCCGGTGGTGTGTTCGAGGTGAAGGCCACAAACGGTGACACACACCTTGGTGGTGAGGACTTTGACCTGTGCCTCTCTGACTACATCCTGACGGAGTTCAAGAAGTCAACGGGTATCGATCTGAGCAACGAGCGCATGGCCCTGCAGCGTATCCGCGAGGCTGCCGAGAAGGCGAAGTGCGAGTTGTCGACGACAATGGAGACAGAGGTTAACCTGCCTTTCATCACAGCGAACCAGGACGGTGCTCAGCACGTGCAGATGACGGTGAGCCGCAGCAAGTTTGAGGCACTGGCTGACAAGCTTGTGCAGCGGTCGTTGGCTCCGTGCAAGCAGTGCATCAAGGATGCTGGTGTGGACCTGAAGGAGATCTCCGAGGTGGTGCTTGTCGGTGGTATGACACGTATGCCGAAGGTGATTGAGGCCGTCAAGCAGTTCTTTGGTCGTGAACCATTCCGTGGTGTGAACCCTGATGAGGCGGTGGCACTCGGTGCGGCGACACTAGGCGGTGTGCTGCGCGGTGACGTGAAGGGCCTCGTGCTGCTCGATGTGACGCCACTGTCACTCGGTATTGAGACGCTTGGTGGCGTCTTCACACGCATGATCCCGAAGAACACGACGATCCCAACCAAGAAGAGCCAGACCTTCTCCACAGCCGCAGACAACCAGACACAGGTGGGCATCAAGGTGTTCCAGGGCGAGCGCGAGATGGCGGCAGACAACCAGATGATGGGCCAGTTCGACCTAGTTGGCATCCCACCAGCTCCACGTGGTGTGCCACAGATCGAGGTGACCTTCGACATCGATGCCAACGGTATTTGCCACGTCACGGCGAAGGACAAGGCAACTGGCAAAACACAGAACATCACAATCACAGCAAACGGTGGTCTGAGCAAGGAGGACATTGAGCGTATGATCCGCGATTCGGAGACACACGCAGAGGCAGACCGTCTCAAGCGCGAGCTGGTGGAGGTGCGCAACAACGCCGAGACCCAGGTGACCACAGCTGAGCGCCAGCTGACAGAGTGGAAGTATGTGAGCGACGCCGAGAAGGAGAATGTGCGCACGCTTCTCGCAGAGCTCCGCAAGGCGATGGAGAACCCTAACGTGGCAAAGGACGAGCTCTCTGCGGCAACAGATAAGCTTCAGAAGGCAGTCATGGAATGCGGCCGTACCGAGTACCAGCAGGCGGCGGCAGCAAACAGCAACAACAACAGCAGCAATCAGGGTGAACAGCAGCAGCAACAGGATCAGCAGCAACAACAACAACAACAACAACAACAGGACTCTGATAAGAAGCAGTAATAGAAGTACCTTTTTTTTGATTTGTTTTTGTTGGATATCGGTGTTGTATGTAGTGGAAGAACTCATTTTTTTTAAATGCTGCTAGTTTGTTAGATGCTTTTCTGAATATTCAATTTAAAGAATTTTGAAAACCTGTTTAAGTCTTTTATTATTATTATTATTATTATTATTATTATTATTATTATTATTATTATTATTATTAAAGAAAAATGAAATATAGAATTATTTGATGATGTTCTGATGAAGTATCAGGTACTCATATTTGTTTTAGGTATTTTTTTTTTTAATAAAATGCTAATTCTAGTACTTTGCAATGTGAAACTTGAGTTTTTCTTTTTTCTTCTCTTTTTTTTCATTGAAATTAATATTTTTTCCTTATGGAATATATTTAGCGGAGTTGTTTGGGTGGTGTTGGGAACTACCTCTTTTCGAGTTTTTATCGTTAATACCGTGGTTCTTTTTGTGTGTTTTCTGTTGTTTTGTCGCTCGCAGACTTTTAACGCCTAACGTGTATATGCGTCGTTCGTTGTTGCTTTTGTCAAATGAACCGTTTGCGGTATTGGGTCTTAGTCGTAGTTGCACGAAGGCTGAGATAAAAACACGCTACCGGGAACTAGCACGACTTCACCACCCAGATTCGAAGACTGGTGATAGTAAGAAGATGGAGGAGATCAATAAGGCTTATAATTTGCTTTTGAAAGAGGGTGCATATGAGCGTCTTAGGTTAAAGCCTGCTGGTACAAAAAGGCGTGATGATGCTCGTCGACCAAATCCATTTTCACAGGAACAACATGGTCAACAACAGCAGCAACATCATCAATATCAGGATGAAGAAGGTAACAATGATGATGTACTTTCAGATTTTGAGGCTGCAAAAGTTACTGCTTTAGATCCTTCCACTGAGCGTGTAACGCCAGAAGGGAAGTATATGTACCAGAACCGTGATGACGGTAGCTGGATGGTACTAGATCGTCCTTTAGTGCGTGTACATCAACCACGCTACGCTTCCTTCGCAGCTCAAGCAGATATGTCTGCAGAGTTACGCCGCCGTTCACTTGAAAAAGAAAAGGAAGAAAATGCAAAGACGATGTTCCAACGAACTGTTGATAGGATGAGTGACAGTGGTGATCTACCTATGCATAATCGAACAATGTTGTATATGTGTTGTATATTAGCTATAATGGCGTTTTATTTTGTCTTTCAACGTTCTTTTGCATGGCGTAAACATCACCGCAATAGGACCGTTTTTTACAGTTCACTTGAGGAAAATAGAGAAGAATTAATGAAGATCTATGATGATCATCATGATGTTTTGCAAACATCTGTTGCTGCAGCAGCTCTTTTATTTCTTACTGCATCTGAACACAAACAGGAGTTAGATCCGGTAGTTCCACCCTTACCGGAGACGTACTTCAAGAAGGTACGTCCACCTCTTGAACACTTTCATGTAGTCTCTGGTGGCTAGTTTTTTCTGTCGTTTTGTTATTTTCTGTATATCACACACATACATGAACAAGTTTATACTCGTTTGCCTTATTATTATTATTTTTTTGGGGGGTTTTCTTCGTTTGTTCTCCTTTTTGTAACCATATAATCTTTTTTTGGTTTATTATTTTTTTTATTTTCTCTCACACTTTATCTTTTCCCTTTCTTTTCTTTTTTTTTTTTTTTTTTCTTCTTTTACTTAATATTCAAACTATAGTATTTGGTGCAAAACAAACCGAAAGGGCTGAATTGCATAATTCTTTGTAGAGAATAGTTTTCTTTCTTTGTGAGGAAAAAAAAAATTAACAAAAATAAAATCGTCTTTGAATATATATATATATATATAAGGTCATGAAGTCTCGTATTGGTAGACCGGACATGAACGAGTTGCTTGATGCAGATTTGCAGTTAGTGTCACCTGTAGGCTCTCGTGTTGCTGGTGGTAGTGGTAGTGATAGTTCAGCAGTAGATGGTGATCATGAGAGCAGTTCTGATGAATCTGAGTGGGGTACTGTCGGAGGAAATTTCCGAATTGAAGATGTCATGAAAGGTGAATCTGATGTTGACATGACGGCTGAAGAAGACAAAACAGAAGAAAAACTGTTATATGTCCCAGAACCAGTTATATCCTTAAGTTGTGTGCGAAAACCACTTGTACCACGTTTGCCTATTGAAGACCTTCCTGTTGGAACTAATGTGTGGGTAGTGGATGAAGAAGATGTTCAGTTGCTTTTACGAGAACATTGGGATGAGTCTTATCGTGCTGTATGTAATGGTCGAATATCTGGTACCGTTGTGCGACATTCAAATAATGTGACGCTTGTACGCTTTTATAATGAGCAACTCGATATGGATTACAGTTTAAGTCTACCACGTGCTTGTTTATCAGATGTACCTATTGATGCCTATTCTTCTTCACCACATGGTAGTAGCTATATGGTTACTTCTTTTTTCGGTCTTGGTAATCTTGGTCCTCGAGCTGGACGTAGCCATGATAACACTACTACATGTACACTGGATAAACAATACTATGAATCTCTATCATTTATGGAAGTTCATATATCTCCTAATCTACCACAATTGGGTGTAGCAAACGAACGTTTTATCGCAGGAGCGTATGAAGACGCAATCTCATTACTTGATAAACTTGATGATGAAACGCAACATAAAATGGTAGATGTTTTGGTATTGCGTTCTCGTACAAATATATTTTTGGGACGCTATGAAGAAGCTCTTAAAGATGCGTTGAAAATAATTGAATTGGATCCTAGTTGGGTAAAAGGTTATGTTGCTGCCGCACGTGCATTAAGTGGTTTGGGTAATTTTGAAGAAGCTGGTACGCAGATAAATCAAGCCATGTTATTACTTCCTCATAGTCGAGAATTGCGAAGAATAGGGGAACTCGACATTTTTTTATGTAATCTTGAAATGAGTTTACCTAAAAATGAGTTGAAACTTTCTCTAGATGCTTATTATGCAAAACAACTTTTAACATGTCGTCAATATAAAAAATTTGATACTATATATGACGAGAATTGGATTCTTCTTGCGATGGAATCCATCGTTTCAGAACCTTCAGAACGTTGTTGTGTATGTCTAAAACCTTCTAAAGAAATGATGCGTGTTCCTATAGATTTAATTGGTAATGCAAGCGTAAAATTAGCGTGTTACTGTAGTGTGGAATGTCAGCAACGATCTTCTCTCTTTTTTGCTATGGAACTTGGACGTCATCGTCTTGCCGTAGAACGTGCACGAGACCTTATCTCTTCTACATTTACATTACGTGTATGTCAAACACCACTTGATTTAGCTTATATGACTACACGTTTATTTGCTATGATTTGTGTCACACATGATCGACTTTCTGTTCAACGTCGCTGTCATCGGAGGGCGAATGAAAGCGGCAATTCCAAAATTTCTTTTGAAGAAGGAAGTCAAAGTTTTAACTCCGAACGAGATAGTGTGGTTCCGCTACAGACAGCACTTAAACATCTTGGTGTTTATCCACTCGTCACAGATCGTCTGAGTGGACGTGGACGAGAGGAAATGCGTGTAGTGTATGACACTTTTACTGCGTTTTTCACAGAAGAGGAAAAACAAATGTACTCATTAACCCTCTTCTATGCTCTTTATGAGTACGTGCGAACATTTGCTATTTGCTTGAGTGGGCGTAAAAAGGACAACAAGATGTACTTTTTACCGAAACTCGTAGGAGCAGTACGCCGTGTAGCTCCCAACCAGGCGAACTGCACAGTTGTACTATGTGAGGATGGAGGGGAAGCACCACACATCAAACTCGTTGCTTCACGTGATATTGCTTCTGGTGAGATGCTTTCTATACCTGCATTGGATATGTCCTCATTTTAGCTAAAAAAAAAAAAACATTCTCATATATAAATAAAGAGGAATTTTTTTAATGACGACATACTTCCTTCCGTAGACCTTATTCAATTATGACTCTTTACTCTACTGTGGTCTCTCGGCGTCACCGTCGTTTTGGAGTTTTTTTTTTTTTTTTTACTTTTCCACCCCGAGTCCCAATTTGTCTCATTATTAGTTCTTCCAATTTTCTTTTATTTTCTTTATTATTATTTCTTTTTTTTTTTT
>NW_021639849.1:303281-310384 GCF_002087225.1 Trypanosoma theileri
TTTTTTTTTTTTTTTTTTTTTTAATCTAGGGTGCACTTCAGAGTAAAAGTGGTATAGACTACTTTACTCTGAGTACTGTTTTTTTTTTCTTTTCTTTGCCAATAAAAAAAAAAAGGCAAAAGGAAGAAAAAATACCAAAAGGAAACAGAACACATTGAGGAAAGGTTAAGGGAAAAGAGCGAAACCCCTCCGCAGAAGTTTATATATATATATATATATATATATATTCTTGTTTTTTTTTTTTTTGCTCTATTGGTTATTCTTCAACAAAGAGCTTTTTTTTCCCTCTTAGCCCTTCTAGGGGTTATTATTGTTATTATTCTCTCTTTTGCTTTTATTTTTCTCGGTTTGGGGTGTGTGGGTTGTGGGTTTCTACCGGTGTGCTTGGCCTTGATATTTATATTCTTTTCTTGCACTCCAGTGTTTCGGTGAGTTTCGAATGACAACTGCACCACTCACTCTCGCGCAACTGCGGGAACGCAATGAGCTTTTCCCAATGCTGACCCTCTGCCACTGTGTGAGTGACGCGGAGGAAAGTCGTAATGGTCCCCGATATAGTGCGCAGGATAAAATAAATGAATGCATGTATGAGATGCGTTGTCTTCCATTAGAGATGCCAAATACCGAGTCAGGTGTTACCACCCTTTTGCATGCACAACAACTACGACTAGATGCGTTGATTGCAGCTGCAGAGCAACAGGATCTACCACCTTGTGTTTCACTTCCTATTGATGTTTATGTACAGGAGCTTACATCCACAAAAGAGTATTTCGTTGTATCCGTATCGTCTTGTATGGGACTTTCATTAGGTGATTTCATTCACGCTGGTTGTAGGCTTGTGGAAGAAGTTGACTTTGAAGATATACTTCGCTGCGTAGAAGCCTATGGTTTAGTAAGCACTCGACTTCCACCTCACCGAAATTTAACTCTTAGTGCCCTCCTTCGTCAGCTTGCAGCTCGACCTGGAGCAGTAGAAATTAGTCATCGTTCACGTTGGGTAATTGCTGACTGGCTTCTCCTTTCTGACAATACTACTCCTGTAACACCCGATGAGGTGCTTGGAGACTTAGAATGGTTACTGTATTCTGCATTTTCAAAGTTAAATGTCTCGTGTGATTTTGATGGGACATTGCTGAAAAGAGAGGTGATAGAGATGCGTATTAACGCCACTATTGACCGTATTCGTAGAGGTCTGCGGGATAGTGTCGTTAGTCTTAGAGAGGTCCCCCTCAACGGCGATGCCCACAAGCATGAGACCTCCCGATTGGAGGAGGAGGCAGTGACCGGGATGACGACGGCAACGACGGGATCGATGCGTTTGGCAGACCGCGTGGCGCTACACCAGAGCCGCCTGCAGCGGGAGCGACAATTTATTAGAAGATGTCGAGGGGGCGGTGGGACCCTCCGGCGCGGGGGTCGACCGCCTTTAGAGCCAACGGGCGCCAACGGGGCACGACGCCCGCCGCGGCCATGGTCAAAGACGACGACAACGGCACCAGCAGCAGCGTCGCCTATGGTGATGGAGGTTAGTGCGAGTCATGCGCTTAGTGAAATTTCACCTGCCGGTGCGAATGCAAGACTCTCGCTCGGTGGGCAGGATGAGGTTGTTCTTGAAGCAGCTACAGTAGCACTTGAAGAGTGGGCCCAACGTGATGCACATCGTTCTATCGCAGAGGATGAAGCATGTCGACAACAACGCGATGCGTTCCGCACCATGTTAATGCGTTATACTGCGATCTCAAGTAAAGGGCCATCTTATCCTTCGAGAGAGGCCATTCGACTTTCACAAGGGGGAGTACGGCAACTAACCCATGGCGTCTTTGATTACTCCCCTCGAGATGCACAAACAACCACGGGACGGGTTTCGCGTGGTATGACTACCGTAGAAGAGGTAACAGTCATTCAGGTAAATTCATCCTACGAATCATTAGAGCGAGAACAAGAGCAAAAACTAGTAGAAAAAGGAGAGCGAAAAGTTGTTTTTTCTGGTGTTTCAATTCCAAACATAAATATTGAATCTGGAGTAGTAACACGTCAAGAAGTGAATACCGTATCAGATGAGCGGTTGCAGATTAGAAATTCCCCTCCTGAAAGGAAAGAAGTTCCTATGCTTTGTCTGAAGAATATTATCAACAATATACCGGTTGTCTCCAAATCCGGAAGAAAAAATGGGCAAAAAAAACCATCGACAAAGGTAGATTTGTTTTTTGCAGCACAGACAACAGAGACCTCTCCGTTATTTGATAACTTCGTTCCTACAAAGAATCAACGTTCAACGAATGGAAATACTCGATCAGCACCTCAACGTGGACGAAGTATTTATTCAGTTCATCATGATCTTTCAGGGACATCAATGCGTTCTCAAAGAACAGGGGAAAACAAAGTCACATTTACATTAAATAACACTCCTGTTATTGCAACAGCTCGCAATCATGGAGAAAGGGTGAGTAGTAATTTGTTACACCCCTGGCGAAGTGAAGAATCATCGAGATTACCGCCAAGACGCTCAAGAAGTGCTAATACTGTTAATGGCAGCGTCTCTCGTGGTCAAGTGCGTCCGGTTAATGAGACTTCGCTTGGTATTACGCTTAGACGTCGCCAGGCTGGCATTCATGACGGTGTTTGCTGAAGCTTCAATATTATATATATATATATATAATATTGAATTAGTTGTATGTGCTTGTTATCATGATTGTAAGTTATTCTCGGTGTATAAGGTATGTATTGACTTTTCTTTTTTTTTTTATTGTTGTCTTTTATTTTGTTCTTTGTTTTTGTAACTCATCTAGTTTTAAACCTAATGTTGTATTCTAGGTGAGGGGGCGTTGCTGTTTCTCTTGGATAGATATTTTGTATTTTTTATTTCTGGGTTTTTTTTTTTTGTGTGTGTGTGTTTCATTCTTGTTCTTCTTTTTGAAAAGAGAGGTGTCAAGGAAGGTGGATAGGGGATGCAGGTATTGTCGGAAATTCCAGTATCTGAAAATGTGATGAGTACACTATTTGTTAACTTGTTGGCATTCTTCCTTGGTCTTGTGATTTCTATTTCGGTAAAGTGGCTTTTACGGCGATGGAAAAGTACTCCGAAAGAGGTCCGCCCTCTCTCGCGTGCACAGAGGGCGGCGCAGGCGCTGGAGAAAATGAAACGAAACGTTAATATCTCAGAGCACCAACGGAAGAAAAATGTGGAAACTGAAAAGGAAGATAAAGATAATGAAAATGAAAATGATGGTAGTGATGAATGGAGCACTGAAGAGAGTGAGGAGGAGTGTGAAAGTTCAGAAGAAGACAGCGAGTTTGAGCGTATGGAGGAACTGCGCCTAAAAATGGTGCTGGTAATTCGGCGTGATGTAAAAAAAGTCTCTTCTCAGGATATTGCCGTTTCTGCTGCAGGAGCCGCTGCTGAATTGGTTCAGAAAATACAGAGTGATGTTGATAACATACAGTGGCAAGAGTGGTATTTGTGGTGGAACCGAGTCGGATGTGCAAAAATTACTCTCAAATGTCCAGATGCTGAGACATTTAAACGTATTGTTGAACAGGCCGACGCATCTAAGATACCGTGGTGCACTGCAACAAGCTCAACTTCTTCACAACCTCCTTCTCTTCCTTCTTCTTCTTCTTCTTCTTCTTCACCGTCTTGTAGTGTTCTGGATAATGTGATGGTGGTGGCTCTTGGACCAGCTCCTTCCGCTGTTTTGGATCCCATAACTGGGAGTTTGAAACTACTTTCCTGAAGTGGGCGGTAGCAAGAGTTGTTGTTGGTTGTAATCTTTTGTTTGAGAGTGTTTTTTTTTTTTTTTTTTTTTTGTTATTTAACAGTGTTCGTCGTTTTGACGGTTAATGAGAAAGGGTTTTTTTTTTTTTCGTTCATGGAGTTATATGCTTATACAATATTTACATATACATAGGATGTATAGTAATGTTTATTTATTATATATCTCAACTTAAATATTTTTTTCTCTCTTTTTTTCCATTTTTTTTTTTTTTTTGCACAAAATGCGTAGAGGTGTTTTTCATTCTTTCTTAAACAAGAATTCACACTCAGACACGTGGATTAATTGAGAAAATACAAAAAAAAAAAAAAGAAAGAAAGAAAAAGGCAGTTAATGACTCGGGGTATTCATCATTCATCTTATGAATTAGAGCGTAGTGAGTTAAACATTCACTTTACCGGAGCAGGATCTATTGTACTTCTTGATGGCGCGGCTACAATATTTGGTGCTCCTTTAAGGAGAAACGTCCGATATAACTTTGCCAAATCCGGAATACCAGTAGTTTGTCTAACCAATTGCCGTCTACACATAGAGGGAGAATTTTCTGCAGTTGTTTCTGTACTTAACTCCGCTGCTAATGATGTACATGCAGTGTTGGATTTTGCTAGAGTAGAAGCTGCTTCCAAAATTAGCAGCAGTAGTTCTAGTAAAAGTGTGGTCCATGAATCTCATGAGGAACCTATACAAGGTCCACGTGTACTAGTAGTTGGAGATCAAAATACTGGTAAGAGTAGTTTGTGTCGTAATCTTGTAAATTTGGCAACTACTGGGCAAACGTATGGTGTTTCTCTTGTAGATGTTGATGTTGGTCAACAAAGTATCAGTTGCCCTGGAAGTATTGCTACAGCATTCATAGAAAATTTTATTCCTGTGGATGAAGGATTTAATACCATGGCACCGTTAACTTTTTTCTTTGGTGATAAAACTGTTACTACAAGTTCACGAAAAAGATACTTGGATCTTTGTGCTAAAACTTCGCAAGCCATTGCTTCAGTTGGTTTATCAAAGCCAAAGTATGCTATTGGTGGAGTTATAGTAAATACGATGGGATGGACTACAGGTATAGGACGGGATATTCTCTTTGAATTGTTATCTGTTTTCTCTATTACCCATGTTGTTATTTGTGGGTCTGATGGGGATCTTGCAGAAGATTTACGAGGAGCTACAATTGGACAAAATATTACGATTCTTTGTTATCCAAAACAACCACGTATGTTTCAACGTGGTGCCTCACAGCTAAGTGACTCACGTACAGAACAATTAGTAACTTATTTTCAAGGTACACTTCGAACCCCTCTGTCACCATACCGAGGTGTTGCACTTGTGAAGGATGTGCAATTCGTTAATGCACTAACGTTAGAAATTATTTCTTGGCAGGAAGTGAAACCTTTGAGTCTAGCAAGTGTGGTTTGGACTGATTCTCTAGAGAATATTGATGAAGCTAATGTGGCTGGTTTTATTGTTTTACTAGAGATTGGAAGGAAGTTTTTCTCATTCCTATCTCCAGCTCCAGGAAGTCTTCCCAAACCTTTTCTACTTGTTTCACCCATTATTAAACTTCCGGGATCTAAAGTTCCGCCTTTTTCTGCCGCTTCTTGATAAGAAATCTGGCCTTTGGACGTCTAAAAAAAAAAAAGAAACGAAAAAAAAAAACATAACATCACATTACATTACATGAAGAAGAACTGTGCAGTTCTCGTGTTTTTTTTATATATATATTACGTTGAAACAGAAAAATAATAATTTTTTCTTTAAATTAAAATTTCTGTAATTATTTATTATGATTCTTCTATTACATTATTTGCTTCTTTTTCTTTATTTTCTTTCTTTTTTTTTTGCGTTTTGCGTAAACCCTAAACGAGAAGTGTATTTACTTTTACTTATTCAATCTACTAATCGGTATATATATATATATATATATATATATATATATATTTATATCTATTATCGACTGGGCAGTTGATAGTTTGTAGATGCGATGGAGCGCCTACCACCCATAGACTCACGTGTAGAGACGCTGCGACTGCTGTACGGCTCCCTCGTGCGGCTGTGCCTCCACACATTTGCGAGTTACGCCGGCCGCAGTCTTCTCGCCCGGTGCCTGCAGCGCGGCGGGCCGGCGACGTGGGGGCGACAGGCGCTGCCGTACGCAGCGGCCCTCGGGGCGGAAGTTCTCCTCTCGGCGCTCGTCTGCCCGCGTCAGTACCTCGCCGCCGTCACGACCCCGCGTTTTCTGCTCGACTACGTCCTCACCGGGTGGTCCGACGTGCTGCGACGACTCGATGGATTCGCCCCAGGGAAGTTCGCCGCCTACGCCTTGCAGGCCTTCGCCTCAGACGCCGAGTGGAACTTTGGATTCTTTACTTGGCAACTACCATCCGTCGCCCTCACGCTGGCAAAGCTCTGCTGGCGGCGCCGCACACTAGGCCCCACACGCACACGTACCCTGCGGGTGCTTATGATGCTCCCCGTTCAAGTCATGCTGAGGGCGTACGTGGCTACTTTCTCTGTGATGATCCCAGAGAGCGTCGGAGAAGTTACGGAGTCTATTGTATCAGCGGTGCTTGAGGGTATGGTTACCTCCTATCTCGCACGACATACGTGGCCGTTAGCAGACTTGACGGATTCACCGCAAACAAGTAGTACAGACAATTCTGATGGCCGTGACACAGGCAGCGAAGATTCACCGCAGAAACGCGAAGTCACCTCATAATAATAATTATAATAATTATAAATTAAATAATAAAATGAGAGAGGAAAGGGTTGTAGGAGAGCAAAAGGGTTTTGAGAAAATTTCATCAGGTTCTCACTTTATCTCATGCATTATTAGTGATATTTTTCTGTTGTTGTTGTTGTTGCTATTTTGTCGACGAAAATATATATATATATATATATATTTATATGTTTGCTCTCCTTTTTAGTGCAATTTTGTTTTTGTACTCATTTTTGAGTTGTTGTTATCTTTCCTTCTGTGATCCTTTCCTTATTATTATTATGGATTGTTTTGAGATATTAGTCAACTGCTCTGGGAGTTGGGCGCAATAAACAGAGATGTCGCAAAGTTCTTTCATACTTCGTTAGTGATTCGTGGTGTTTTTTTTTTTGTTTGTTTGTTTGTCTTCATCTGATACTGTTTTTATTATTATTATTATTATTATTATTCCTCGCTCAAAAGAGAAATTATTAATTTTTCTCTTGGTATTTTTTATTGTTTGTGGAACTTTTAACTGAAATGTGAATATATTTTTTTTTTTCTTCTTCTGTTTTGCTCTCTGTTGATATGATGGAAACATTGTGTTGCTGCTTTTTTTTTTTTTTTTTTTCTTCTTC
>NW_021639849.1:310393-370179 GCF_002087225.1 Trypanosoma theileri
TTTCTTGGGTGGGGCCAAGGGTAAAGAGAGCGTAACATCATGACAGCAGAACTTCGGCGAGAGGCGCCTCTTAGTGTTCAATTGGACCGCGTTGGGGCTACGTACACTGCAGGTGAGAAAGTCACCGGATGTGTTGTTGTAAACTATGCGATGGCTTCTACCTTTCTCAGTATTGACTTGACTGTGTTGGGTACATTAACGATTGCGTCTACTATAGATGGTTGTAGTGACATGGTAGGATTTAGTGAAACGTTGAATCTAAAACCCATGGTTTTAATGAATCTACGTATTTCACTTCATTCTAAAGGACATATTTTACCTGCTGGGAAAACAGAATTACCTTTTTTATTTGAGATTAAAGCATCCAATCCTAATATTCCTCTTATTGAGACGTATAATGGTGTTTGTATCTCGTGTTCCTACACTCTCATAGCTACGGCTCGTGGTATTATAGGAAAATCAACAAGTGATCCACTTCAATTATTAGTTATTGTTCCAGGTCAAGGTATTCCTTCTCCTGACCTACTGAAAGAAGATAAAGGTACATATTTTGAGTTAAATGAAGAATCAATAGAGAAAAAACATCATCATCTTATTAGTCAAAAGTGTCATCTAAATTTCCTTCTTGAGGGATTTTTTGAACGATATTACAACGATATTGACATTCCACTTTCTGGATGGATTGTAGTGCGACGATGTAATGTTAGAATTCTTTCTATTGAACTACAGTTACTGCGGGTAGAACATGCGGCTACATCAGAGAAGATTGCACATAAAGCTACAGAAGTTCAAAGTATTCAAGTAGCAGATGGAGATGTATCACGTAATCTTGATATTCCTATTTATATGTTCTTTCCACGATGGTATACATGTCCTTCTATAAAAACATCTAACGTACGAGTTGTATTTGATGTGAACATTAAAGTTTTCCTGGAGGGTCGTCAGGTAGTTAGTAAAGTTATTCCGATACATTTGTATCGTGCCTGCAATTAACAATAAATCAAAACTCGTTTTTTTTTTTTTTTTCTCTGTTGTCGTTGCTTATTTTTTCTTTTCGATTTTTCAGTATTGTTTCATTACTTTTTTTTTTGACATTATGTAGATGTTTGTTTGTTTGTTTCCTTTTGAATTTTGTGTACACATGTCTTTAATGTAAAATTTCTAAATATCTATTTCTCACTTTATTATTTTGGAAACCAATTCTCTTTTCTACCCCTTCAAGGACGAGCGGCACATCTGCAAAGTACTTCATACTCTCTCACATATAAATAAAAGGAAAAAGAAAATAAACAAGGAAAAGAAAAAAAGAAAAGGAAAGAGGCCATTCTCTATTAATGGCCTCTGTAGTGACTCATTCCGCTGACGCCGTAGAAACATCATCAGGGACTAGTAAAACTACATCTTATGTAGATTTTTACACCACGAAAGATAAATATGTAAAGGGCGCTGCAGCTGAGGAGTTTTACCGGGAAGAATGTCGTGCTCTCAATGTGAATCCCAATAATACCTTTTCAAAACAGTTACTCGCAGGAGCTACTGTGTTTAATTTTGATAATGGTTATTTGGGTGAAAAGGGAATTATCCCTATTCTTTCTACGCTTCAAAAAGTTCCAGTGGTGGAGCTTTCTATGCGCAGCTGTGAGTTAACAGCAGATGATGTAGCTTTAATTCAAAAAACGTTCGCATCACATGAGGCACTTTGTAAACTAGACCTACGTGGTATTACGTTAAGTGTAGCTAGTGCACGTAAGCTACTCACTCTAGCCGTACAAAATTCAAGAATTACACAAATATTATTAGATGAAAATACACCGAAATATGTCTACATTCAAAAACAATGTTTTGCTAATGCTAATATAACAATATTAGCTTCAAAATGTTTGGTATGTAGTAATACGGTTATTCATTCACCGGATCAGAAGGTAGAACTTCGTTTATTGTTGGCATTAGGAGATGAATTTAAAAACTTTGAACCTTCTACGGGAGAAATTGCACTTCAAGTATTATTTCGTTGTATTTTAGCATGTTGTGAAGCTAATGATGGGGTTCTTTATTTATGTTCTACTGAGTGTCGAGTACACCTTATAGATGAAATTCTTATTTCTGCAAGAGCAGTAATTTCTGAATGGTTTTCTGGTGTTAAAAGTACGTATCCAAGAAATCCAATCCTACGACGATGTGTAGTTGATATCTTAAAAAGTTTAGCACAAAAACAACCACTACAACAACATGAAGAAGACAAAAAAATTAAAGAGCAAGATATAACAAATGGTACAAATAATAATAATAATAATAATAATAATAATAATAATAATAATAGTGATGGTGATGTTATTAACCATATTGAAAATGATGAAGAAACATATGAAGAAAGTGAACGTGATGTGGAATTAGAGGTATGTACTATATGTGGAATTCATGCCGTTTGTATTTCAAATGGATCTTTTTTGGTAATGGAACAAATATGCAAAGATATTGAAAATGATGCTTTAATACATCCATCTGCGTTTCTCCGATTGACCAAATTAATGATTTCATATGCAGATGTTCATCCCTGTTCTGTAGATTGTGTAGTACATCTTGTAAGGTTTGGTATTTACGGTTATGGTGGAGTCCTTTTACCTCGAACTACTACAGGTGATGTACTTGTTTCTTCTTTGGATATTTCACTTTTACAATTACCTCTTGAAGATTTTGCCATTATTAACTTTTCAGTGGCTCATGTTGATGAATTAGATGAAGAAGATACCTGTTGTGCTCTTACGGTTGCAAGTGTTATGTCTGATATTGATGGTGTTACTATTGATCCATATATGATATTTGCTATTGGTCGTCATCTCGCCTCACTTTCTTCTGAAGCTCTTGGAATGGAACTTTATTATGCCTGTGAGGCGGCACAAGTTGTTGGTTGTCTTCCTTCAAATATGGCTCCTTTTGATAGACGTAAAGAAAAACCTCCACGAAGTTCTTATGTAATGTGGGGAAAATGGAAAGAATATGTTAATATGGATTCTATTGTACGTGCTGCCTTTTCTAGACGAAGACATGGTGTATATGTTATTGATGGACCTCATTCAAATCTTTTTGATAATACTCGAGCAGTTTTATGGGCTTTTAGAAAGCAAAGACGTTCTGTATTAGTTGTGATGAAATTTTGTTTAGATTGGCTTTTACTTCCAGGAGGAGTGGTGTTAAATGAATCATCTATGAGACGAGGTTTTACCACAACACTTAAAGTTGTTGGTCAAGCAAATATAGATAATACATTTTACCTTATTTGTCAGAGTAATTTTGGTTTACGTGTAGGAAATCGTGGTTTCTTTTACATACCTCGTGGTATTTTTAACTTATATGTTACTGGAAGTGCATATATATTTATTGATGCTGAAGCATATCGAGTAAGTAAAGGAGAAAAGGTAAAACTTTACGCTGAAAAGGTATTACCAGAGACATCATTAGATTTAGTGAATCGTGTTCCTTTACTACGGGAATTACATTATCACTGCAGTGATGCTCTTGTGTGGAAAAGGCGTTATCAACTAAAAACCACACGATTGATCTGTGATGCTCTTCGTCACCTTCCACCTTCTCTCTTCTTCACATACCGCAATTGCACACGTTCCTTATCTCCCGCGCAGCATGAACTTCTTCGCACAATTGAACTTCTCTGCCGCTCCGCCACCACCCGTTCACTTCTTCTCTTTTACATGAATGAAGTGTTGGGACCACGTGCCGTTCTGTGGATCCGTGGGGTTCTCAGCAGACTCGCCCAACTCCCACCGCACTGCCTGCAACTGCAGAGAGCCGCAGAGTCCCCAGCAGACACGCAACAAGAACGGAGTCTCGCACGACTGCAGTGGATATCACTAACCACCGTGAAGAGAACCGTCGTGACAACTCCACAGTTACCACAACCAACACAAGCAAAGAAATCTTTGGTACGAAGAGCAACCAGACGACTGACAGAAAAACGTGCAAACAAGGAAACAAGAGATATATTTCGATCAAGATTAGAATCTCGTTGGTCATCTATGCGAGAACAATCACTTAAAGGAGTAGGATCAAGTAATACTAATAGTGCTAGTATTAGTCTTGGTAGCAGTGGAACATTTTCTCGTCTTACTCCTAGAATGGGATCGCCAAGATCATTCTCTGTACGTTCAATGGCACTTGGAAGAGATATGATTCCTCCTATACTTGTTGGTGAGCCATGGCATTCTATTCGATTATGTGATGCGGAAGGTGAAATTACAGAATATGCTATGTTCTTTATAAAAAGTTATGTATGTTGTTTTAATATGATAAATCAAACTATTACATTACCTTTACAACCTATAATGGAAAGTTCTGTAATATCAAATTTTCCATTTCCAACAGGTTTTAATTGTGTATTAAATTGTCCAGTAAATCCTCGAATTGCACATTTCTTTTGTGGAGAACAATGGATAGAGTGGGATACCTATCGTCAAATTTGTGTAGGTGGTCCATATAAATTACGACTTCATAAACTTTTTGAATCATTACCAGAAGAATTTCTTAGAGGTATTGATGCGGCAGTAGCCATACCGAATTCATCATGCGCATTTTTCTTTTCACAACTCAAATATATTTGTTTTGATTATGCTCAACAAAAACCTATTGGTAAAGTAAGACGTATTGGAGATACAACAGAAACTGGTGAAGAAGATATTCCATCTTTTAGTATTGCCTTATCAAGGTTTTTTCCTTATGGTCCAATGGCAACTCTACTTAAAAATGCAAGTGAAGATGAACCGAATGAGGAAAATGTAACATATGATAGTAATAAAAAAACAATCATGTTAATTGGTCGTGATGGACATGTAGCTATCGTACACAGTTTTGCAAAATCTAATAGTAAAACTGATACAGATGTATTTTATACACTTCCTGTATCTTCTATTGCCCGACTTCCACTAGCATTACGACAGATGACTACTGCAGCTTTACATAGTGTTTGTGAGAATGCCTTGAATGCTGAATGTAGTAGATGTTGTGTCGTAGTAGATGGTACAGAACAGAGTGAACGTTATGTTAATGCTATAACTGGTACATTTACTAGACAAGGTGAAGATTTAAATGCTCTCTTATCTCTTACACGTCGTGGAGTTGCAAGTGGAGTTATGCCACTTTTACGAGATGAAGTTATCTTTATTCAAACAGAAGAAAGTATTCTTAGTGATGTTCCACAAGTAGTAGAAGTGGATTATGGATCTAAACATCCAGTTGCTTTTAGTGTACTTGTTCTTGTATTAGAAACATCTTCTATTGATCCTAGAATACTTCGTCTTGCTCCAATTGAAGCGGTAGTGGAAAGTAGTGATGATGGAATTACATATATTTTACATCGACAATTTACGGCAACACCATATGTTACTGCTATTTGTTGGGGTGAAGCTCATGTAACTCGTTTTTGGCGAATACGTTTTTTAACTCGACTTCCCATTGGAACTGGTATTGCACGTCTTTTATGGTATGAGTCTATACATGTTATTGGTAGTGATTCCTTAGAACCTACGATTCCACTCACCTCTCATGTCTTTTCAAAGGTGAAAATAATAGCCCCTCAGATATTATGTGAACCTAAAGCTATATTAAATAGTGTTTCACCAGGTTCTGTTTTTGCAACTCCATCATCTGCTGGATGGTTTAAAAAACATTGTATTTTACCTTTACTTCCAGATGGAGCCATGTGTTTACTTTTCTCTGGAGATAGTTTTGTAGAATTGGATTGTAAAGAAGGTATAGTTGTACTTCAGCGTGCAGTTTCATTTTCAGATCATCCTGCTTTTGTAGGTTTACCATACCCTTTTACAGAAGGATTTAATGCAGTATTTTATCCTAATTTTGAAAACTCACAAACGGTGGCTCTTATTCATGGGAAAGAAATCTTATTATGGAATCTTCAACTTGGTGTAAAGGAGACTGTAACGAATGAAAATTCTGTTCCTCTTTTTAAAGGAATGCCATGGAATTTAGATGAAGTAGAAGATGTGGTTCAAATATGGGATAATCCAAGTGAAGTTTTTATAATACGAAGTCCACAAGTTATTCGTTGGAGTATTACAAAAGGTGAAATTGTAGAAGGTCCAATGTTTTTAAATGAATGTCCTCAACTCTATCATGCTGAATTTGATGGAAAACCAATTCTTTGTGTCACTTCTTTTCCTGATGATCCTAAACGTTTTTACGTTTTTTGTGAAGATCGTGTAGCTGCTCAGACTGTAAAAGCAGGTGTTATATCTGATATAATGAAACCAAAAAAGGTACGTCATTTTGATTTATTTAGTCCTGTTTTGTGGTATTTAAATTGGGGAAAACGATTATATGATTCCACTATTCAAATTGATTTTAGAGAAGAAGAACCCCTTTTAGTAGGTTTAATTGTACAGAGTTCTGAACCATGTGATGAGGATTGGATTATACAATATAGTGATGATGGTTCAGAGTGGTATACGGTTGGTCGTCATCGACAATCTTTATCTCGTAGTCGAACAATGTGGGGACTTTCAAGTGTAGATAATGTTTCTCATCGACTTTGGCGACTTACATTAGATGCTTCTCAAAAACAAGATAAGGAATATAAAGATTCTGTATTTTATGCGAATATATCTTTTCTTACACTTTCTTCAGTTTCATGCCGTTTGAGTCCACAAAAAGTTGCACTTTCTGGAACCTTAAATAGACCTATTTCTACTCTTTTCACAGATGAAAAGGCAACAGTGGCATTTGAGAATTTAATGGATTCTACAAAAATGACAGAACCACCTATTCAACATATTACATTAGATTATGGTGATAATAATCCTCCAGAAATCATGGGATTTTCTTGTCGATGTAAAACAGATCAAGTAAATACTATATGGAGTGTTTGGTGTAGTGATGATGGAGAACAATGGGAAAATTGTGGTTTATGGCGTAGTTCTTTTCGATATTTTAAAGTTTCATGGAAACCAAGTGGTCCTCGTCAGTATTGGCGTATAGAATTACAAACATGGGAAGCGAATGTATTGTATGAAAATCTTTCTCTTTTTAGATACATTGGTCCTTCTATTCTTCTTGAAAATACTACCCCATTGGGTGAAGGATGGGACCCTTCGGTATTATGGGAAAAAACCTCAGAAAATTGTAAAGTAACACCTTTGGTATTTTCAGTTCAAGTTGGAACTTCCATTGCATTAGATACAAAATCTAATGCTGCTCAAATTGTTGGTGTACGTATGGTTGGACATGGTAAGCAAAGTACATCTACTAAATTTGCTGTTGAATGTAGTTCTAATGCTATAGAATGGCGAACACTTGATGCTACTTTACTTTTACGTGGAGGTTCAACTCAAACTGAATGGGATGGAACCAATTCTTTCCGTTATTGGCGTCTTCGTGTTTTAAATCATACTGGACCATCTACTCTTATTATTAGAAGTATTTCTTTTAATACTTTAAAACCAACTCTATATTATGCAGTAGAGTCATCATCACCTTCGATATCTAATTCTTCTGCTGAATTATGTATTTCAGGTGAATTAAAGGAAATAGTCGCCGTACATGCGGTTCTTCCTCCTAATTCTGTTTATACAGTAGAGAAACTTTCACTTGATGGTCATACTTGGGAGGAAATTACAACCGTGCAGAACACTAACACTATGCAAAGTAGAAGTGTACGTAAAGGTTGGATACCGCGAGGAGGCTCCTCTAGATGGCGTCTCTCTCCTGCCCCTATTGATGGAGTTTATAATGAGAATAGAAATGAAGATGATGGAGAAGAATATGCAGTAGTACTTTCACCTCCTCTTGATAATAATGCTCAAGTTAAATGGTTAGCCTTTACAGGTAAAACACTAATTTCATCTGATTGTATGAATTATTCCAATATAGAGATTAGTGTAAATAATTTTGTAGAAGTACAAGCTGCTAAACGTCTCACAGAGAATATAACAGAAACAGTAGTACTTCGTTCTGTTGATGAAGTAAAAGAAGCCAGTGTGGTTTGGTTTTTTGATGGAAGTACAAGTCCTCTTTTTCATCAGGTCTATTTAAAGGGACGAAGTGTTTTTAATCCTAATGTGATGACCACATCTGCTTCTCCGTCCATTCCATCAATAGATATTTCTTCAACTGGTAATACACAACCAAAGAAAACATCATCACGTAAAGGAGCAGGGAATCGTGCTGCAGTAAATGTGATAGAAACTAAAATTGAAGAAAGTGAACCTGTACCTTTAACTATTGTAGTAGAAACAAGTGGAAATGGTACGGATTATTTAGCTCTTGCAGAATGTCTTTTCTCTCAAGATGGTAATGCCCTTTCATGGCAAACGGGTGTAGCTTCTCCTTATTGGAGAGTTACATTTAAAGGAATTCCAAAAACAGAATTTATAGAGATACGTCAAGTTACATGGTTTATAGAAAAAGGTTTAACTTCTGTATTAGTGCCTCACTCACCATGTATGTTAAGTAATCCCATGTATAGTACTTGGCAAAGTGCTGCATTTAATCATGAAGATGAATTTGTTCGAATGTGTCAAGAAGGATATGATCAGGCGAAAAGTGTTGCGAGTGGACTTCGTGAACCAGATGATATTGAACGACATGGTATTATAGCTCAACAAATTATTCGTTTAAAAGGTGAATTTAGTAATTTTATTACTAAAATTGCTAAAGAAGCTATAAAAGAAAAAGAATTACCACTTGATAAATATTTATCTCTTGGTAGACATCTTAGTCATGATGTGATGTATAAACTCTATAGAGCTGCAAAACGGTATGGATCTGATGTAGATGATCTTAATGAGTTAGTATCTCATCCAATGGTTTTTGCTCCTGATCATTCCAAATCAAAAGATACAATTCCATGGTTTTATCCTAGATATGAAGAAAGTGGAATGTTGGTAGAAAGTTTTTATGGATTTCATAATGTTCGAGCTTCTTTAATCGTTTTATGGAGTTTATCTTTACAACTTCAGTGGAATACAGATCTCTTGGGAACTACTTGTATGACTCCTCTTGATCCACATATTGCTTCTGTTATTATTGTAGTGAATATTGGTCAAAATAATTGGTTAGCAGCTGAACATTTTCCTGATCTTCCACTTTTATATCATGCTGGATTTACGGAAAGACCAGTCGTCCTTGCATTTACACTGAATCAAATAACATTTACCTCTAAATACAATTTAAGTATTCCTGGAAAAGATCCGTTTCCTGCTGTATATCCATTTAATTTACTTCCTGGAGTAAATTTTATTCAACATATGTCTCTTTCAAATTGTCCATGTCCTATTTTTGATCGACTTCAACTTTTATATTCAAAAGAATTCATTGCAAAATATGAAACTGAAGTTATTTTTACAGCTCCTAGAATTCAAAGTACTACTGCTGTTGTTCGTTTTACCTTACCAGGAGATAATGTAAAGTTTCCTATACCTGGTTTAAGTATAGGAAGTATTGAATTTGAGGTTCAATTATTTAATGAATTTGATAATAATAATAATAATACTAATAATAATAATAATAATAATAATTCTATTATTACTCCTTCTAATACAACAGAGAAGGCTTTGGGACAATCACATGTAATAAGCTTTGTTACTCACAACACCACCTTTGTACATCCCAATGGAAATTATTCGCTACAATTAAGCCTTTCAGGATTCATTAGTAGTACGGAGGATAAAATTACAATACAAGGAATTTCATCCAGTGCGCATATTCCTATACCACATACTCTATCTAGTTCTTTTATTACAAACATTAAAACTTCCTTTGAACTTGTAGCTGGAGAAACTCCACAAACTTTTCTTGAACCTTCTTTTGAAGTAGAAGGAATTTTAACTACACCTTCAACGGGAAGTTATTTATGCCGTTTTAAACAAGGTAATTTGAATTGTAGTTGGGAATCCATATCTTTACAAGTAGTTGAACTACAACTGGATAATTTTATTAAACTTACAGATTATCTTGTAGGTATTTCACCACAACGAGAACATTCAGAATGGACCAAAACTATTCCTATCTATATTACAACAGATCTTCAGTTAAATTTAATGGATGTTAATTTTTATGGACGTGGTACTATTGATTTCGCAGGTACTTATGGAGATGTTAATGTTACTCTTTCTGATAAAGGTATTGGAATTATTACAACACTTACAGATCTTCGTCTTGGAACTATGTTATTATGTGGGAAATCTGATGAAGGATCTGTGGTAGTGAATATTACTGCTCCTATGAATGAAGCTCCTCTTATTCGAATTTATGGATATAGTTCTTTACTTGGATTAAAACCTTCTCCAATAAAAATTGAAATTTCTCCTAGTGGAGTTTTATGTGTTTCTACAGGTGTATTTTATGATATATATATAGAAGAGGATGCACTTTTTCCTTCCAAAATGTATGCACAGGTAACAGTATCGGAAAAGGTTTTAACAGAATGTCTCTCTGAAATATTACAAGAAACTCCAATAATATCTGTTTTACTTTCAAAGGAAATTCCTTTTTCATTTCAATTAAAAGAGGTATTTGTTGAAGAATGTATGTTGGGTCAACAATTAATGTTTCTTACCGTACGAGGTGTTTTATTTGGTTGTTGTTTTGATGTCATGACTTCTTTGGTATTTCCTGAAAATAATATGCAAGAGGTTCGACGTGTCTGTCAGAATCTCGTCGCTGCCATTGTCGAACAATGTGATGAACCCTTATGGGCATCATTTGATTTGTTCGTTGGTAATACTACACGCGGTAGGGCATTAGATATGTCATATCACCAAAAGGGTGATGATGAGAGAGATAATAGTAATACTACTACTACTACTACTACTACTACTACTACTAATAATAATAATAATAATAATAATAATAATAATAATAATAATAATAATAATAATAATGCTAATGGTTATTATGATCATGGGAAATCTCAGATGACAGGAGGAGATGAGTCACTTTCTACTCTGACACGACACCTTGTGAGGGCGACACACGGAAAGTTTCTTATTCATTGGATGGATCGCGAGTGTGAGACACTGGATTCAGAAATACAGGAAGATTTTGATCCGCCTGTAGATGATGAATTTGGTGAAATATTTGATGGTTTGGAAAATACAAATGAATGAGAGATGCATTGCTGTATATTGCTGCGGCGCAAATATATATATATATATATATTCTGTTCTATTGATGAAAGGGAATTCGCTATGTAAATACTGTTTTTTTCTCTTTTTTCTTTTCATGTAAAGAAGAAAAAAAAATGGAAACAACTTTGAAAATTGAAAAAAAAAAAACCAACGATAAGAATTGCATGGAAAGGGATCATCTTGTGATGTAATTGTGGCGTTATTGAATAATATCTCTCTCTATATAGATAGATAAAAAAAAAAATTACTCTTAGACTCTGAATCACTATTCCTCCTTCTTTTTCTCTTTCTTTCTTTCTCTTCTTTATTTGATGACCATAGAAGAACACACAGACACATAAACCCCATTCCTTTAACAATGGAGTCCTCCGTGGCGTCTCTGATGGAACATCTCGGCGGTGTGGAGACGCGGCGGCGGGTGACGATGATGCGCCGTAAAGAGGCGGAAACACGACTCGCCTTCGCCACAGAAGAGGGCGTGCGGCTCGAGCAGCAGCAGCAATTAAACACCGCCGCCGTCGCGGAACTCAAGCGGGCACTCGAACATCATCTCGAGCAGCAGCGCAGCGCACAACTGCGGCGCACCACCGGCGCAGACGCCCTCCGGCACGGCGAGGCGACGGAAGTGTTGCTGCTCGAGCGGGCACGCGCGGCCGCAGCGCGGGGGGCGGCACTCGTCGCCGCGTGGGAAACAAACACACGCGAACTCGACGAACTGCAGCGATCGTGGGAAGACGACGAGGCCGCCCTCCCACTCCACCGCCGATCACGGCAACTCGCGGAGGAGGCGGCCGCTCTTCTTTCAAAACGAGAACAACTCGAGCGGGAAGTGCGGGAGGCGACGCAGCGGCGCACAGAAACAGTCATTCCGCAGCCTCCACCCACCACTACGGAAGGAGGTGACGTTACGGTAATACAACTCACAGCGCAGATTGGGCTCAGTAAATGTGAACTGACCGAATTGCAGGCACAACACGCACGACAGATGGCAGCACTTGATCGAGAGGTGGCGGATTTGAACAGTCGATCTATGGAACTCGCTCAGTGGCTTGCAGACACTGTGGGTTCACGTGATCAAGTCCTGATGAGCATTCAAATGCTGCAATCCTGTCTAAGTAGTGGGGTGTGTGCATCCTGTCGTCCATCCTCTTAAGTAGTGATGGTTTAAAGATTTCATCACACGAGTGAGAAATATATATATTGTATATATGTATTGTTTTCCTCACTTTTTTTCACGTGTATAGGCTTGTATAGTCTATTGTTTTTTTTTTTTTTTATTGGGTTATCATTATTCTTTTTCTGTGACTCTTTTTTTTTTCTTTATTATTTGCTTTTATTCTTATCTTATTGGTTTTTTTTTTTTTTTTTTTTGAGTGGGAAAGGGTATTGTTTCTCCTTTTGAACCTTTTTTTTCTGACAGAAATAATGCAAATACAGAGAACTGGAGAAGAAAATATTTTTTTTCTTGATGTGCACGTTCCTTCCTTTTGTTAATGAATGTGATGTGTGTGTGTGTGTGTAGAGAAAGAGAAAGAGAAAGAAAGATCATTTATTTTCTTGTTTTGTTTTCCTTCTTTTTTTTCTATCTGTCTTATTTTTCTTTTTTCTTTTTTTCTTCTTTTCCTTCATAATCATTCCTCTGATGATGTGTTTTTTGTAAACGTGTCATCATGACTTGATCGTTTTTGAGAAAAGGGAAAAACAGAAAACAAGAAGGGAATTCGCACACTAGACACGTACACGTTGTTCTCCGAGAGAAGTAATGTTGAAGAGTCTGCGTAACCGTGTGAAGCGTGAGAATGAGCCACGTGTGTTGATAGTAGGCCTTGACAATGCGGGCAAGACAACACTGCTGAACACACTGGGTGAGAATGACGAGCCGGTGGAGGGAAAGACCGCGCCGGCGGCACCGGAGGGACCAACGCAGGGATTTAACATCAAGACACTTGTGCGTGGCGGTAAACGTGCGAAGTTGTGTGATCTCGGCGGCCAGCGGGCACTGCGGGAGTACTGGCAGGACTACTACAACAACACCGACTGCATTATGTACGTTGTGGACTCCTCCGACCACCGCCGATTAGAGGAATCGCATGCGGCCTTTGTGGATGTCCTCAACGGCATTCCCGCCGTGCCGGTGTTGGTGTTTGCGAACAAACAAGATCTCGCCACGGCCCGCGATGCCCAGACAGTAGCGGAGGCACTCCATCTGCAGGAGTTCCGCGATCGCAAGTGGCACATTCAGGGATGCAGCGCCAAATCGGGTGCTGGTCTTGAGGACGGTGTCGCGTGGATATTTAACACGTGCACCGTGTGAAGTCGTTGCAGCGAATGACAATGTAAACAGGTGCACAAACGAGGAAAGGAAGAAAGAGAATGAAAAATAAAACAAGAGAAAAGAAAAGAAAAAAAAAAAAAAGAAAGAAGCGAGAATGGAAACGAAAACAAAACAAGAGAAATAAAAAAAATAAAAAAAATAACAGAAAACTGGAGTGTGGGAGATGCAGTGAGTGGCAGTTGACGTTTTCTTTCTTATGTGTTACCCTTGGGGATGGGGAACAGGACTTCTCCCAAAAGATTGTAGAGGCATGCTATTAAAAAAAAAATAAAAATAAAAAAAAAAATAACAAGATATTCTGAGAAAGAATAAAAAAAAAAAAATAAGAGAGAGACAGAGAGAGAGAATATACTGTAGCTAGGCAAGCGACTGCGGTGGAGTGTAGCTGCAAGATGAGCCTATGAGAAGAGTGGTGACGTGAGAGAAGAAAAGGAGTTAACCAAAGTAAAATGGAACAAACTGAGATGAGGTGATGAAAATCCCCCGCAGTATTTTTCATTTTTACTTTTTCTTTAATAGACGTTTTATCATGCACTCAGTAATGTAGCGCGACGTTTTACTGTTTTGTTTTTTATTTTTATTATTATGATTATTATTATTATCACTATTGTTACTATTATTGTTATTATTATTTCTCTTGTCACCTTGGTGGCTTTCTTTTCTATGTGTCGCCTCTATAGCTGTGTTATTTACTTAAACCCCGCTCAACATCAGTAATGCTCCATAGGAAAAATAAAAATAAAAAATAAATAAATAAATAAATAAATAAAAACACTTTTGGATGATAAATTTTTTTCTTCCTCTTTTCTTTTTTTTTTTCTTTTTGACTTTACTCTTCTTAGTCTCTAATCTCTACAGTAGTTGGTGGATATTTTATTTATTATTATTTTTTTTGTTTTTATTATTATTATTTTTACCCTCCCCGTCTTTTAGTCATGACGGCTGCTCTTGGGTTGAATAATAAGGAGCAGTCACACATCATTACATGTGGGTTATGTTTTAACGTTCTTAAAGACCCATTAACGTTTGATTGTCAACACAGTTACTGTGCAGCGTGTGTGCGTTCCAAAATAGAGTCCCAACACTGTGAAGGTTTTGCATGTCCTCTTTGTAATGTGGTATATGCAAACGTCACTCTACGTAATCTGGATAAATTTGCAGATGGAGAATTATCTAGTCAAGTGGAATTAATGGCAGGAGGAGCAGATGCTAAACTTATTTGTCAATGGTGTGAAGAAGCTCCTGCGGTAATACAATGTAATGAATGTATGTATGTTTATTGTGTGGAATGTAATACGGCTGTTCATAAGAGTGCTGCCAAGCGTGGACATATGACCGGTAAAATTGCTGATCCTCATGCGCTGAAAGGAATACAAAAGAAGTGTAGTGTCCGTGGTCATGAGGAGTACCGAGCAGAATTTTACTGTACAGTGTGTGAAGAAATATGTTGTGCCTATTGTTTACAGGTTGGACCACATAAAAATCATGAAAATATAGGTATAGCCCGTGCCGCCTCAGAAATTAGACAAAAAATGTCAAGAGATATGGTTGTATTTACACAAACGAAAGCTCGAATGGAGACTCAGGCTAGTGAACTTAATCGTGTAACGGCACAATATTTTAACTCTTATGATAGTGTTGAAAATATCATTACCGAACGATTTAATCACTTTAGACAACAACTTATGCAACGTGAAGTAGAATTACGTAAAACACTTGCAACTTTACGGGATTCTGGAGATGCTTCTCTTACATCGTCTAGAAAATTATTTTTAATGAAACTTAATGCCTTAAATGAAGCTATGCTTCGTTTTCAACACATGCAACATGGAGGATCAGATCATGAAGTACTTGAAAGTCGATCTCTTGTGTATAATTATCTCAAGAATGAAATTCCTTCTATTGTAGGAAGTGGATTTAAAATATCTGACCTTGGTGATATAACCATCAGTGGTCTTGATATTATGTTAGATTTACAAGCTGTACATCCTTCAGGTAGTCAAAGTAGTGATGCTCCATATGCGTTAACACTTAACGGTCCACCTTCTGGTGGATTATCCACACGACATCCGAGTGAAGCCATGAATGAAGGAAGACGTCCCAGTGTTGGTGGTAATGGTGTACCCCAACAAATCCCACAACATCCATTACATCCAGATACACCTCTTCGACTTTCATTTCCGGTAGATGATGATGTGGAAGCTACAGTTAAAAGTGATGGTGTCTTACTGCGATGTGTGGCTAGAGGTGGACAGACTCAAATTGGTGTACGAAGTAAAGAAACAATGGAAAATGTCGCCTGTTTATTCCCTGAGGATGGTGGATTTGTTACTTGGAGAGTTCGTCTGGAATCTATTTCCGAATCTTTTTTGGGAGTTGTAGAGAAAACTGACGCTGGAAGTGTTCCAGATGGATTTTACTGGAGGCCAACAAGAAGTGGTGTGTTTGATGGACGTATTGGACGACTCAGTCCACTTATTAATCAACTTCCTGTATGTCGCAATGGTGATGTGATATGTTTCACGTATGATATACAGAAGGGAACATTACGTGTTTCTGTAAATGGAAATGATCATAGTGTAGTCCTCAGTGACGTTCATCCACGTATTGCCGCATGCTTTATATTTTATCCTGGTGAAGCCTTAACAGTTCTTTTCTAATATGGTTGACTGTACGTGTGTGTATTTTCATCTCAGTATGTATTTCTCTGTTTATCCAGGAAAAAAATGGACCTTGTATGACTGTAGATTATAGAGGAAGAATTATTTGTGGTCTTATTGTTCGATATATATATATATATATATATATATATATTGTATGTTATTTTTGGTGATTTTGAATCTTGTCGTTATATAATTTTTTTTTTTCTTTCTGTGATTTAAATACTTCTTTCAGGTGTTCTTCATTGGTAATGATGTTTTCTCCATCGTATCCCTGAAGAGTCCTTTGTCCATTACAAACAAACAAATACACACACACATACACACTAGTCTTCCTCTTGTTGTACTAACCCTTTTTTTTTTTCTTTAAGGTATCGTTTAGGGTTACCGAAGAAGTGATGCTTCATCTATTTTGTATCTTTCTTTTAATATATTGGTGTGTATCCATGTAAGTATGCGTTTGTATATATATATGTGTGTGTGTGCTTGATTTTAGGGTCATATTTGGGCAGAAGAGGAAGAACGAAATGACAAGAGAGAGAAAGAGGGCGTGAAGAGTGGCAGAAAAAAAGAAAAAAAAACTCACTCAGCAGCAGCGAGAGTAACGACCAGAAGAATTGATGAGCTTGAACTGTATTCTATCTTTTTTTTTTTTTTTTGATTTCTTTCCTTATTGAGTATAAATGCATTTATTTTATTATTTTTTTCATGTGTTTCATTCTTTTATACCTTTTTTCTTTACCTATGTATATCTCTATGTATTCTCTGTTTCTTTTTTTTTTTCTTTTGCTTTTCTTTAATTCTATTATTTCCATTTATTTTAACTTTCAAGATAATTTGTGATGACACTCTCACAGTTCCTTGATCAATCCCTAAAGGAAAAGCGACCATCTGAGATTGTATACGTCTCACTTGGGGCATTTGTGGCTGTCAAGGTTTTGGTTAATATTCTCAAGGATGGTAATATCATTAATCGGCTTAATTTGGCAAAATGGCGAGTTGTACGTGCAATAGCGTCACCAATTATTAACCGAGAAGTGAAGAAAACATCAAAAAGTTTTAAAATGCCATCGAAGAAAGGTGAATTTAAAGCTACAAAACTACCAGAAAAGGAATCAACAGATGATGAAATTCTTCAATTAGTAAAAGAGTTTCATCAGGATTTGGATCAACCTTATGAAAGAGGAGGTCTTAGTGGGACTGTATATCATGGAGGGGCATCGCACACACGACTGATTAATCGAGTTATGGAAATCTTTCAATGGAGTAATCCTCTTCATTCAGACGTATTTGGAGCTACTCGTAAAATGGAGGCGGAAGTTGTATCTATGGTAGTTCATATGTTTAACGGTCATCTTCTCCCGGATGCTTGTGGAGCTGTGACTTCTGGAGGTACAGAGAGTATATTAATGTCACTCAAATCGTACAGAGATTGGGGACGTAAAACACGAGATATTAAACATCCTTCTGTCATTGTTCCTATTACTGCTCATCCTGGATTTGATAAAGCTGCAGAATATTTTGGTATTAAATTAATAAAAGTACCAGTAGATCCAGTAACAAAACGGGTGGATGCGAAGGAAATGGAAAAATATATCACATATGATACTGTTGCTCTTGTTGGTTCAGCTCCTACATTTCCTCATGGTGTTATTGATCCTATTCCTGAATTGGCAGAAATAGCCTATCGACATGATATTGGTCTTCATGTGGATTGTTGTCTTGGTGGTTTTATTGTTCCTTTTATGGAAAAAGCTGGATTCCCTGTTCCTGTAGTAGATTTTCGTCTTCCAGGAGTTACAAGTATTAGTTGTGATACACATAAATATGGATATGCCCCTAAAGGAACTTCAACTATTTTATACCGAACAATGGAATTACGATCTTTTCAATTTTGTTGTGTGGCTGACTGGCCAGGTGGTATTTATTGTTCACCTGCTGTAAGTGGTTCTAAACCTGGAAATGTAATCGCCGGTGCCTGGGCAGCAATGATCCGTATGGGTGAAGAAGGATATGTGAAGAGCTGTAAAAAAATAATAGAAACACGAATCAAAATTACAGATGCACTTTCCAAATTACCATGTATTCAGATTATTGGGGATCCAACAGTTTCTGTATTTGCCTTTAACAGTGATAAGATTGATATATTTACTCTTGGAGATCGATTGGGTAAACTTGGTTGGGCACTTAACCGTCTTCAATTTCCATCTGGTCTTCAGTTTTCTTTAACACTTCTGCAAACTCGGGATGGAGTGGCACAGCAGTTTATTCATGATGTAACTGTTATTGCTAGTGAAATGTATGCAGAACTTCAGCAACAAGAAGAAAAAGAAGGGATAAAAATTAAAAAGAATGATACGGGAGGAACTGTGTACGCATCTCAACAACGAATAAGTGACCGAACCATTGTTAAAGATGTGCTACGAGAGTTCCTTAATCAATATTACAGCACTGACCATTAACGAATATATATATATATATATATATATATATATATATATATGTATTTATATATTTATGTATTTATATTTATTTATTTATTTATTTATAAGGTGATAAACTGTAATTATCAGTACCACTTGTGAAAAGCAATATATATTTTTCTCTTGAATGTTAATAATAGCGAAAAAAAAAAAAGCTACCTACTTACAGAGCAGATTGAGTGAAAAACTGATCGGGGTTTGGTAGAAAAAAATATACATATATGCATATATTTTTTTCTGTGTATATGTATTTTTATATAGTTATATATTTTTTTTCCTTTTATTTTTTTTTTGCTTTTTGGAATGAGAATTCTGGCGTAGAATGCTATTCGTCTCAGTTTCCTTCCTTTATTTTAATTTTTGTTTTTCCCTTTCTTTTTGTCTGCATATTATTTGAGGCTATTCGATAGAATTAGCTGCAATATAATCATATTTTTTTTTGTGTGTGTGACTTGTTTAATCATTCTTTGTTTGATTTATTTTATTTAAATGACTTTCTTTTTATTATTATTTTTTTTTTTCCTCTTTTCATTCCCTTTAAAAATAAAAAGAAGGAAGGAATCTCGTATCTAACGCCTTTATTGGGGGCGGGGGAATGGCTTTTGAATTTGAGTTGCATCAACCACCATGCGATGTCTCATTTTTAGCTGTTGTGAATGGTCCTGTACTTTACAATGCAGATGACAGTAAAAGTAAAGCTGTGAAGGAGGCGACAATTAAACAGATTGGATGGCATCACTTACATCTTCCAGAGGAATGGTTCTTATCCACACAATCACATGAGTTAACCGAGCGAGTGTGTACAACAATGCAGTGTACCATCCAATATCTCTCCTATCGTCAGCAAAAATTACATGCCGATATGGTGAAGATGCAACAACAATTAGATGAAATGCGAGGGGAACGAGATGAGGCGTTTGAGGAACTTGTGGAATTACGAGAGGTGGTGGCTCTCATTAAACAACGATATGGATTAGACCGTAAAGGAAAATCTCTTCCACATTCCTTTATGGAGAAATCAGGGATGTCCTTTACGTGTTCGCTCTGCGGTAATGCGTATCCCTCATCCTCGTCGCTGGAGTCGCACGTGGTGAAGCGACACCGCCGCGGTCAACAATACGCCGCCATCACCGCCGCCTCTGCAAGACTGCAGAAGAACAGTAATGACAATAATAATAATAATAATAATAATAATAATAATAATAATAATAATAATAGAATGAGTAATAATCATCATCATAAGGCGGTGGGTTGGGATAATAATACGGTTGCTGAGGAACTCGCCACACTACGGGCCGAGTTAGTGGCTCTCCGTTCAACTCTTCACACAGAGCGTGAGGACAGACGTTCAGAGGCACGATCATCTCTTCTTTCTCCCATTAATGTAGTAGCATTACCAATGACTCAGGTTCCTAGTATTACTTCTATTCCAGATACCGTACGATCATCCTCAGCACAGCAAGAGCAGCAGAATAAATCCATTCTTGCACTACAAGAAGAGTTACAAACAACTAAATCTCGTCTGGCACATATGGAAGAGGCATTAGTTCGTCATGAAAAATCAAAAGGTAAGAAAGAAGAGAAACAAACAACTATATCAACTTCAAGTAAAGACCAATTGAAGATATTAGAGACAAAAGATTCTTCATTGGTGACAGAAAAAGTAAGTACTTCTAATTCTGTCGATAATCCTGATGGGGGGTACGATAAATCTATTGTATTCTATTCTAATCGTACTCCTATATCAAATAAAGTGGAACAGGAAAATCCAAAGAACAATTTAAAACTATTAAATGAAAACGAATTAAATGTTTTCTCTCCTAAACAAGATGTACGTTTACCCTACTATGGTGTCGCTTCTTTACATTCGCCACAATCCTCTTCTCATCCCCCTCTACGATTAGAAAAAACACAATCTCCATCATCTGATGAACCTGATCCACCTCGCTCTAATTCTCCAATAACTTGTAGTAAGCATGCAACACCGTTATTAAGGAAAATTCGTGCTTTTGCTGCTGATGAATCCATAACAGATCCTATTCAAAATAATAAAGAAGCTTCAATTGTACAATATACATATGCAACTCCTCGAGAGAATTCTTCCTATGCAGGATTGGGTAGTTTTCTCACTGAAGGTACTTCTCATTTGAGCCCTGGGACTTTTTCACTTATTGGTGATGCGTTGGTTCGAACACAAAGGAATGTAAAACCTCAAAGCATTTCTGGGTTAGAGGAGAAACCATCACATAGGGATGGTATTAATAGTAATAATAATAACTCTCCTCCAGGTAAACTACCGTCTTCCTCATTTTTTTCTGAAAATAAATCTGTAGTTAATCCATCACCTGCACCAAATGGCATAAATTCTTTTGTATCGTCTGAAGGGGAAGTACGTTATTCCCTTGGTAGTCTTATTCAGTCTTCTGTAAAAGATTACTCTGATACTAAGCGAGATTCAGATTCCAGGAGTAGTACTACTAGCTCTACTTATACATCTACTGATGAAAGCAGTTCATCGCAACCTTCTGTCAAGGTGAAAAAACAGCAAAATACATCACAAGTCTCACATGCTGAAAGTACTCAATCTAACAAAATGGAGAAGGGTCCAACTGGAAAGGCAAAGAAGAAAAAAGTATCATTTATTTCAAAACTATTTGGGAAGCACAAAAAATGATATTTGTTATCAAACAAACTCCCATAGATTGGTTTTCATTTTTGTTTTTTTTTCTACCACCATTGAAAAAAAAAAAAAAAAATACACATATATATATATATATATACGAGTAGTTGTATTAAAATGGTGAGTCTGTGCTATTTGATTTTCGACAAAAAAAAAAACGTTGTGAGATGAGCCGAAGGATATCTTTTTATTGCTTCTTTATTTTTCTCTCTATTTCTTTCTGTGTGTGTGTGTGTGTGTTTCATATTGATTTTGTATCAACTTTTTTTTTTTATTTGTTCGTTTCCTTTCTTGTTTCTCTCATTTTCTCTATTAGTGATACCACACTCAATACTTAGTAGTTGTATATATGTTAGAGTTAATAGAGCCGCTTGGATTTTTGGGTTGAAGAAAGAAAACCATTTTCAATTATTATTTACCCATCCACCTCCACCTCCACATTTATCTCTCTTTCTTTTTCTCCTTCTCGTTTAAATATTCTTCAGCGGAAGCTTGCAATTACAGTTCTGTTGTTTTATTATCATCAACTGCGTTCTGTTACCCGTTTCCGCAAGAATAAATAAGAAGTGAATATATGTATATTTATTATCATTATTATTATTATTATTTTGTTTATCATATATATGTGTGTTTCTAAAGACCAATCTAATCTCCTTTTTCTTATTCCATATTTCTTTTATTATTAATATTATTATTATTATTATTTCCTGCTTGCCTATTCATACAAGGACCACGTTTCCTTGTGGGAAGGATACAACTACACACTTGTAGAGAAGCGTCCAAATCCACAATTTCATCATGACGCTGGCACGTGCCCTGCGGGTGTGGACGGCCCCTATTGTGCAGCTGCGGCGTCCACATGATGGGATTCGTGGTTTAATGGCAAAGCGGCGCTTTCATCGCGGTGATCTTCTCATGTCTGTACCGCTGGATTGTTGTTATTTCCCATTCGCCTCGCGTGAGGCACGTCGACTGCGTCGCTGGAATAGATCCACACTTTTTCCAGAGATGCCCTTGTGGCTTCTGCGCCTTTCACCAGATGCACAAGAGGAGCGGGTCTCACTCACAGCATCCGTTTCTACAGAAGATAATAATGTATTGAATCTTGTTCTCTCACCTGTGGAAGCCGCATTAGCTATTTCAGTAGCTGTACGTTATTTTTGGTGGGAAATTATTAAGTTGAATTCAAAAGAAGAAAAAAGTAAAAGTTCTTCCATGATGGGACCTTTAAAATTTCGTTCTGCAGATTTATATGTTCAGTCACTTCCAATGAAAGAACATCTTTCTTATGGATTAGAAGGACCATATTTATCTACAATGGAAGATGAAGCAAATCTTCACTCTTGTATTGAACAAATAGCTTGGAATTTGCGAGATTGTTTACTCTCATATGCCTCGCAAGAAGAATACCGTTTATATGACTCTCATCCTTCAGAGTTAGATGCGGTTCTTCTTGCCGCAGTATACGTTGTACGAACACGTTTATTACGTATGAGTGTACTTCATAATGATTGTACTGTGCCTGACCGTTCTACTGGTGTCATTGCACCTGTTGTTGATTTTTTAAATCATAGCGCTTTTAATTACTCCTGTGCTGCATGTGTGTCGATGCGAAAACGTGCGGTTGTTGTTCGTGCGGCGAGAGATATTAATGTGGGAGAGGAACTCACACTTAATTATCGTGGTACTCTGAAACAGTTGGGGAATTCTGATTTGGTAGGCGATGGGGATTGGTGGGAGTCCCGTTATCTTATCTCTACAGAGGAGGCATGATAATTGTTTTTCTTCTGTTCCATTTTTTTTTTTTTTTTTTTACTTTTTCATCTCATACTTTCACATAAAAAGGATCAAGTGAAGGAGAGGATGATTGAAAGTAAAAAAAAAAAAAAACGAAAAAACATACATATTCCTTGGAGTTAATGATGTTTTTGTTTGTACTTGTTTGTTACTCAAATAAATTAAGAAACTGTAACTCTTCTCTTGATTTCTGTTTAATGGTTATTGTTATCGTTGTTGTTGCTTTTATCTCTTTTGTTTTTTTTTTTTCTCCTGTAAAGGCGGTGTAAAACGGAAGTGATAGCTCAACGTACAAGAGAAAAAAGACCAAGTTAACAAGAGAAGTGTTAAGAAACTATTAAAGTGTGTCTCCATGTGGTCTAAAGTCTTCTCTCCACTCTTGGCTTCTCGGCTTAAACCAGCGCAGAAGTTCCCACAATTAAAACTTAGGCCACAGCAACACCGAATTATCACTCATCAACGTCAAAGTAATATTTCACTTACATCTTTTGACCCAAACAGCTTAGAATACGCACGTCGAGAGATCACTCCCGGTAGTGTTGTAGAAGTTCGTAATTCGGAACAAAATCGTTTGCTAGCTTTAGGTTTCTATGAGCCAACACTTCTTCGTGTGGATGTATTCCATATTTATCCAAAGACAGTGACGGATTTGCCAACTGTGAGTGAAGAGTTTTTTCTCGAACGAGTACGGGAAGCATGGGAACGACGTCGGCGTGTATTTAGTTTACGGAGTGTGGGAGATAATAACACCTATCGTGTAGTGAATGGAGCATCTGATGGGATTCCTTCACTTTACGTGGATCTTTTTTCTTCTTGTTTTGCACGAATTGTAGCGACTTCTTATGGAGCTGAGAGACTTGTTCCTTCTGTTACGGAATTATTAAAAGAGCATGGGACTGAACAGGTGTTACTTGATACACCTTATTTAAAAGATCATGAAAAGTTAACGATAATGAATCCTACCATTTCTCTTCCTGAAGTATATGTGGAAAATGGTACTAGACATTTATGGGTACCTCCTAATGAATACCCGGCAACAAGGAATAATCGTTGGTTACTTAATACTGCCCATCGTCGAGCACGACATGTACTTCGGGAAGTGTGTGGAGGAAAACAAGTTTTATGTGTAAATGATCGAAGTGGTGCGGCGACATTAAATGCTGTGATGTCAGCAAAAAATGTTGTAATAAATGAAACAGACGTTGGATTGTTAGATCGTCTTCGAGAAAATTTAATTGCAAATCATTCTTCATCTGTTTTTAACACATGTGAAACTTCATCTTTGGAAATAGACGAATTAGGTACTCATAAAATGGATGTGATATACTTGGAACACCATCCAGAGAAATTATCCTCAGTTAAACAGTGGCAAATGACGTTTTCGAGTTTATTGCAGCAGCGAATTTGTGGAGAGGGTTCTGTTCTATTTGTAGCTCAAGAATCAGCTCCACTTGGTATTCCTGATCTCCTTCAGCAAGAGAGTTCAGAAAGACAGTTTATACCAGCAAAACGAGAGGAACTTTTTAAAGCTCTTTCTACTACCGCTAGTAAATATAAACTAAATATTCGAAAAATTCGTGTTTTTGGTCCTTCTATTGACCATCCTATTCTTCCAGAATGTGAGTCTTTCTGTTTTTCTCATGTGTTTCTTCTGCAAGGATCTTCTTAAGTGTTCATGATGATGATTAAAATTCCTGGAAGGGACTACACTCCCCCAGGTTGTGTCTTAAACTATTTCTTTTCCTTCTTCACAGAGTCTCCGAGAAATAATCCGTATTGTTATTATTATTATTATTATTATTATTATTATTATTATTATTATTCCTATACTACTTTTTTTATTTAAACACAAAAAAAAAAATGTGTTTCACTTTCTCTCTCTCTCTCTCTCTCTTTACAGACAGACACATATATACATACATACATACACATATAGACTCATTTTATTTTCGCTATCACCGCACCATCTCCATCTTTTTCTCTGATGGAGTTGGAGTCGGATGTGGCGGCGGTAGTCTCGCAGGCGTGTGAACTCGTCCGGCAACTCGACGCGGCGATCGGCCCTCCGCCCTTCACCGCCCCGTCGCCGCCCGCCGCCCGCACAATCGCCCTCGAACTCGTCCGGCTCCTGCGCGCAGTGAACAGCAGCGGCCGCACCGCCATGCTCGCCGCACACAACGAGATAACCCGCACACTCCCAGTACTCTGCGCCGCCCTCACTACAGGCGCCGTGGATCGGCAACCGTGTAAATTGCTTATGGAACTGCTGCTCGAGGCACTTGTCTATGTGCATGCCATCTCTTTATATCCACTTCAGTCTACATTGAAGGATGCATTGGAGGTGTTGCCCCAGTCACCTGTGACATTTAGGCTATTTGTCGTAGCTGGTGCTATTGATGTGGATAAGATGCGATCATTCCTTGGTATCCCACAAGAACCAAAAAAAGATCAAGAAAAAGGAAATTCATCCAAAAAGAAACGACAATCAGCGAATCAAAAGAAAAATGTACCACAAGAAATGAATAGTATTGGAACAAATAAAATGATTGAAGTACCTAGAGAAATACTTAATGTAGCTCTTGATGTGGTTCTTCCTCAGGATTGTATAAAAGTTTTTATTTCACTCTTTGATAGTTCAAGTAAGTTTCAGTATATGGTGAGAAATGATACTGAATTAGCAACTCGAGTTCTTAATGTATATGGTGATTATATTCTTCCAAGTTTACGACCAACATCTTTTATTGATTGTTTAGGTGTTTCTCTTCTTGATATCTTTGTTGATGTGGTTAAAATGAATGGAGAAAATATGTCACTACTTACAGATTCTGTTTTAACGAAAATTTCTGTTACCGAGTGGAGCACCGAACGGTTGGTGCATCTTATACGTTACTGTGTAGAACGAAAAGTTTGCAAAGATGAGGCCTTTGCAAGTCTTGTAGTTTACACTTTTATTTATAGGTTATTACTTCTAGTAAGTGAAGTACATGATTTGACATGGTTTCCAATAGAAGATGAAGCGAAGTTGTTTGGTGCGGTATTACATGCTGCAGAAATAATGCCATTTAGTACAGGGATATTACCAACTATAGAAGAAGAACGTCTTATCAAACCATTAAGTATACTTGCGGAGGGTATTAAAAGAAGACATACAATAACTTCCTTAACAAAGGTATCATCTATTATATCATATGGGACTATTACTACTGTTTTGAAAATGCTTAAAGAATCTCTTGATGCAAAGTTAAAGCCACCATGTAACACCACCACCACCACTACAACAGGAAGTAGTAAGAAGAAGAAAGGATCAAAGAATAATTCTAAAAAAACTGTGGTACCTCCAGTAACAACAACTACATCATCATCATCATCATTGTCAGTTTCTTTTACTAATGCCGTAGATGATTATTGTAAGATGATGATGGAGTCAATTTCTCTTCTCTTATGGTTATCTCCAGATGAAATGGTAAAATCAAATTCAGGTTTAGTGTGCAATACATTAGAATCTGTGGCTGCTCTACTTCTTCCTACTACCCCTACTACTGTAGAAGAAAAAACACGGAGAATGCCTCAAACAAGTACCTGGGAATGTTTTTTAAATCTTCTTTTATCAATTTTAAACATGCAAAATATGAATTCTACTACATTTATATTAAGTCAAAAGGGTAAAGCAGCATTACTTTTGGCTGTTCAAGCTACACATAGACTTGAAGTTTGTGGTATTCTTGCACAACGTATGCCTAATATCTACGCTGCTAACTCTTGGTCGCCTAGTAATTATAAAGTGTTGCTTGATGCTTGGATCACAGCTAACACTCATGTAGAGAAATTCTATTTACCTATCTTTACTCTTACATCTATAGAGTCAATTGAACTTATTCTTGCTCTTATGGATGATGCTTATCTCATGGAATTAGTGCAATTACTCTTAAATACCGAGTCAAGTCTAATTACACTCATTCCTGCACTTAAAAAAGTGATATTATCAGAGGATAAATCTAATAATTCATTGGGTAAAGAATTAACGGGACTCTCTCGATTGTATGAATCTCTTCTTAAAACCCAAGAAGGTCGAGCTAGAACACTGGAGGAAGAGCAGCAAAAGAAAGAAACTGAAAAAAGGATCCGCGTGTTGGAAGCTATACAAGAAAAGGAAGAACTCTTAGCAAATACTAAGGAATTTGAAAGAGAGGCTCAGAAACGACGTGAGGCGAAGGAAGAAGAACAGATGCGTATTCAAAGAATAAGGGAAGAACGACAGCGAGAAAAAGAACGGAAACGAGAGCAAGAACGAAAGGAACAACAGGTACGACGACAAAAGGCCGCCGCCTTAGTTAAAGAAATGGCTTTAAGGACAAAAGTTGAACGTCTTGCAGAACAGCAAGAACGACTTCAACGTTATCGTGCACGAGTTTCCTCAATGACACGCATGTCCACTTTTTTGGAGAGTGTGCAATTAACACCATCAAGGATTATGCAAGTCTTGTTAGCACTTCGACCGTATCTTCCAAGTATGACACATGATGATTTATTAGAATTTGTGGTAACAGGAAATCGAAAAGTACCTAATGATATGCATACTGTTGAAAATGTGGATTCTAGTGGAAACTTGAAATCTCCAGATAAGGAAGAAAGGGTTTGTTTTAGTGATGAAGTTCCATCATTTTGGGATAGTGTTATGCAGCTTGTTGCACAAGAGTCAGGTACTGATACAGGTAATACACTTGAATTTGTAGAAAAAGAAAATGAGAAAGAAACCTATAATGATGTTAAGGATATTGGTGTCTCTTTTCATAAAAGAGTACGTATTGTCCTTGATCTTTTTGACTATTCAACAGGGACGAATGAAGCGTTACCTGATTTACTTCCTTCTCTTAATATACGTCATGCTGTGAGACTGCTTAACAGTAACAAGATGTTTAATGGGCAAGAATTATTGTTATCATGTCAACAACGGGGATTGTGTGTTATGAATAATGGTGTCTGTACACTTACTGCTTTGGGTTTTCGCTATCACTTTCCATTTCATGATCCAGAGATGATGCTTGATATTCAATTCGAACGAAGACGTGCGGAGGTTCGGGCGATGCTGGCAGATGTGGAACCTGATGATAGTGATGATTATGAGGATGAGGAGAGTATGAACTCATCCTATCAGGAAGAAGAAGAGGAAGATGATGATGTTGTTTGTTTTGCAGATGAACTTATTTGATCGTGATGGAGAAAAAAAAAGAAAAAAGAAACCACTTGATAAAGAATGAAAAAGGAGGAAAAGAAAAAGAAAGAAAAGAATCACTATCTCTGGGTTTTATATTGCTCAAATCTTTCGCTTTTCTTTCTTTCTCTCTCTTTTTGTTTTCTCTCACACACTGACTCTTTGGATCCTTTTAGGATAATTCCAATGGATGGGGATGCATACAATGCTGGAGAAGAACTATTTCCTGAAGATGTTGCCAGTGATGAGGACTCCAATGATTCCTTCATGTTGAAACAGGGTGATAATGATCTTGAAGGTGATATTAATAATAGCATTGGTAATATTAACAGTAATGAAAATGAGAAGAATCATCATAATGATAATAATAATGATGATTATGATAGAGATGGCGAAGAAGAAGAAGAAAACACATGTATCCCATATTTGGCCCCACAGTGGCGTTCAACATTTGCTCATGTTGCTAATTATACTGGATCCATGGCTGAGAAAAAAACAGGATGCGTTAACAGTGATGTTATTCCTAATAGTAAACAAGGTACACTTCCAGAAATTTCTACATTAACGGTTCCAATAGATGTGTCAAGTGATACAAATGATAATAAAAGTATCCTGCATGTTAATCTGGAAAAACTTTTTGTAGAGTCTCTATCCTCTGTTTCATCTGAGTCAACACTTCCTATTTGTAGTATACTACTTCAGAATCATTTTGGTGTTGAATCAGGTCAATTCCGTCCCGGTCAACAAGAAGTGGCATTATCAATCCTACAAGGACATAATACACTTGCGGTATTTCCTACTGGATGGGGTAAAAGTCTCTGCTATCAGTTTCCAATACTTGTACATCGGATGCTTTTTGATGCGGAGTTAAAAATATGGGAACGTCAACAACGCACAGTAAATCTCGAGACAGATAATATGAAAGTAACATCAACAATAACAGAAGCAAAATTAGTTTCACCACCAGAATCCCGTTTTGCTCTTGTTGTATCACCATTATTATCACTTATGTCTGATCAAGCTGAAAAAATAACGAAAAATGGAAGTCTTCGAACAGCTGTTCTTTCTTCTGCTAATTCAACTTCTCGTGAGAAAACCATTTTGGACGATTTAGCTTCACCATTATGTCCTATTGACTTACTCTTTATTTCACCTGAGAGACTTGTTCGTCATACTGAACTTCGTAATTTGCTTAAAAAATATATACATCGTATTGCATTTATATGTGTTGATGAAGTTCATTGTGTTTCTCAATGGGCTTATGATTTTCGTCCTTCTTTTATGTACTTGCATCGTGTACTGGAAAACCTTACCAATACGGACGGTATAGCAAATGTTAAAGGTAAAAAAATTCCACCTTTTTTGTGTCTTACAGCAACAGCAGCACCATCAGTTATTAATGATTTACAAGCAGTTTTTCATATTAATCGAACTGTTATGGTACCCTATCACCGTGAAAATTTAAAACTTGATTCTGTTCCACTTGTAGAGGATGGATGTAACAAACCCCCTACACAACGAATGCTACAAGAAAAACTTTTACAAGCCGTTTTAGAGTTACCAAAACCAATGCTAGTGTATGTACAAACTCGTGTGGATGCGGAAGAATTAGCAACATTTCTTACATCAAAATTAGGTGCCGCACAAAGTGGAAAAGAAAAGAATGATAAAAATTCTTCTTCTTCTTCAACATCAACATCAACATCTATTTTTACAAGTTATACACATGAACAAATACGAAAAAATAATGATGTTGAAGGTGTTGAAGGAAATCGTATGGTTATTAGAAGTTATCATGCAGCTATTGAAAGACATATACGAAATAGGACACAACAACAATTTATGCAGGGTAATATAGATGTGTTAATTGCTACAGTAGCATTTGGTATGGGTATTGATAAACCTAATATTCGTTCTGTCATTCATGCATCTTTACCGAGTTCACTTGAAAGTTATGTACAAGAAACTGGTCGTGCAGGTCGTGATGGTAAAATATCTTTTTGTCGTCTTCTTTATAATCCTTTTGATTATTACACTTTACGTTCTCGTGCTTTAGCTACTTTTATTTCTCCAGGAGAAATGTTAGCTATTGTGAAATCTATTCTTGCTAGCCCTATAACTCAAGTAGGGGAAAAACTTGCTATTGTATCTGTATCAAAGATAGCAGAAGAACTTATATTAAGTGAAGAAACGGTTGAAACTGTACTATTTATGCTTTTAACTCAAGAAAATGAAGTATTACGTGAGTTACGTGGAACTATTCCTATTGGATATCGTATAATTCACACTACTTCAGATATTACTGCTATTTCGGATCCTTGTATGAAACAACGAAAACGTGGACGTAATGATTCCTCCTCATGTGGTGTGAGCAGTATTCTTGCCCAGTTGGAGGAGCGGGATGGTGTGCTGGAGCTCTGCCGGGGTGGTGGTCGCATTGAGCACGTCGTGCTGGCGGCCAACGACCTCGGGATGTCGCTGGCGGACCTTCAGTTCCGCCTGGACGATCTCGTGCGGGGCGGCGGGGTGTCGCTGCGGGCGCTGGCGGCGGGGCACATCGTGGTGCCCGGCGGGGGGTTCGGCGCCGACACGGCGGGGGTCGCCCGGCGGCTGTGGGACGCCCACCGCAGGCGGCACGAGGCCCAATCGGCGGGACTCGCAGCGACCCTCGCGGTCCTCCGCCGGCCGACGCACGAGGCGGTGCGGGCGGCTCTCGAGGGGGGCGACACCCCCGACTGGCGGCCACCACCGCGGGGACTCACAAAGGTCGAAGCCGTGCAGGTCGCAAACGACTTTGTCGATAAGAACCGCCCGCGGATACGATCTGTTTATGAGGTGGTACGGGCGTTGCTTGGTGTAATGCCCAAATCTATCACACGTCATGGGAAGTACGCTGGGGAGCTGCCACTTAGTGTAAGTTGGTATGTTGCCTCACCGTACTTTGGAATGTTGCGGGAGTTTGAGATGGAATGGCTGCTGAAGGTACTCGCACCTCACAATTTGGGTGAGGAGACAACCCCAGATAACAGCGGTCGTTTACCGGTTGTATAACTTGTTTTGGAGGGGAGACAAAACAAGCAAGCAAAAAAAGAATAAATAAATCAATCCATTCTCTTCATTATTCAGTTAAATCTTCTGAAAGAGAAGTAATAGACATTTGTTTATATATATTTATTTATCTGGGATGAGGTAGATAGATAGGTGTGTTTTTTTTTTTTTTTTATACTTTTGTGAATGTTTTTTTTTTCTGATTTTTCTTTGGCTCTTTCTGTTATTCCGTCTTTCTCGTTTTTTCTTTCTTTATCGCAACTAGGATACAGAAATACTATGTGACGAAACGGAGAGAGTACCATATCACCTATTCTTTCTTTTTTTTTCATTTACCAGTTTGTGTTTCAAACGCAATCGTACATATTACATCACCTGGAGATTCGCTGTGCCGTCAAGAAACTCCTTACTTTGACACCAATGCCAGTTAGAGGAAAGGACTTTTTTTCTTTTCGTTTTTAATTTTCTTTTTTTATTATTTCGCTAAAACAAAAGAAAAATTTCGAGGGTGGGGTGGAAAAAAGGGATATGAAAAGAGAAAATAAAGAAAAGAAACTGGATTTTTTTTTTTTTTTTTTTTTGAAAGCGGAGATATTTTTAAAATGTATATATTAGTGAAGGATCTTTTTTTTTCCTCTATCTTATTACACTGTGGAGTATGTATTTCTCTTCTTATTTATTTTTTATTTTCTTTTGGCAATAAGAGGCTACTACTCTCCTGTTTGCCTTCGAAAAGAAGCTATGAAGCATAGCTGTCGATTAAGGGTATTTAATGTTCTCCCAAAACTGGGTTTTGTCTCTGAACTTGAACATGAACACTCACAGAAACAACAACAACAAGAACAGGATCAGGAGCAGCCATCACTGGCACCAGAGTTACCAGTGTACTTGAAACCTAGTCGCAGTGGACGCCGAAAGGCGAGTTTTTGCTTCTCACGAATGGCAGAGGATCCTCCTGAGTACGCCTTTAAAGCACCTGCTCTTGGAACAGCCGCTCCACTTTTTTCTATCACATCCCCTTCTTGTGAATACTATGCTCTGCGGCTTCCTCTTTTAAAAGCAGGTTTTAAGCGTTTACCTACTGGAGTTAACCTTAATATTCCCTCTAATATCCTTTGGGGACGTTCTATTTCACAAAATACCAACAAAGATATTTCTTCATATTCATTATCATCGTCAATATCACCATTAGGAGTGTCATCATTGAGACGAGGTTTCCCATCATGCTTACCAGAAAAGTTAGAGAATGGTGTACAACATCTTAATATCCCATGTATGGTATCTCCTTATCAACGTTTTAATCATTTTCCTCAAAGTCATGCTAATGTAGGATGTAAGTGGGGTTTGACGAAACGATTACGAAAAGCATCGGATTTACATAAAGCGGCAGGTGAAAAACAGCCCTTGTATAACTTTATACCTCGTACATGGGCATTTCCTGATGAGAAAGAAGAACTTATGAAAGCTTTATCGGAGGCCTCACCGATGCAGAGGTTTATTTGGAAACCTGCACGAGGTAGTTGTGGTCGTGGTATATTCACATGTATGGGTGGTTCTAAAAATTCTGAGAAGTGGAAATCTATAGCGACAACTATTGAAAATCGTCTATTAGGAGAAAATTCTTTACTTAATGTTGGTAGTCGAAGGTATGTTGTACAAGATTATATTGAAAATCCTTTACTTATTGATGGACGTAAAATTGATCTCCGTCTCTATGTTGCTGTAACAAGCTATGATCCTTTGATTATTTACTTACATGAAGAAGGTTTAGTTCGTCTGGCTGTTCATGGGTATGATAGTGGTCAAATGTTAAATTTTGATCCTTTTCGTGATCTTACAAATTATTCAGTTGGAAGAAGGTGGAACGCACGTTGTAAGCAATTTCGAGAACGAGAGGAAGTAAATTCTACACTTGATTTGAATCCCGTGGAACAGCAGCAGCAACAACAACAACAACAACAACAACAACAACGTCATCAACAACAAGAAGAGGAAGAAGAAAAAGTAGAGCTTAAAAAGAGTTTGAAAGAGTTATGGGAACATATTGATAATATGTACCCACTTCCCTTACATATTATTCCATCAACAACACTCGCGAATGCTCCACCCTATAGACGTATGTCTGAAAAAGTTTGGGATGATATTGCATCTGTGATTATTAAAACACTTCTTGCAGTAAAAATTCCTTTAACGAATGCATTGGATACTGCATCTTTTCCTGGAAGTTTTTTCGAACTTTATGGATTTGACATGATGCTTGATGCCAAGCTAAAGCCATGGCTTGTTGAGGTTAATACATTACCCTCCCTTGCCAGTACCTCACCACTTGACTACAGAGTTAAGACTAATATTATGGCAGATCTTCTTAATCTTGCCATGATTGAACCATTTGAACGTCCATTTGGATGTTTTGACGGATTGGGCGAAAAAGCACGCCAATCCGGTCTTTGTGAACCCCTCACTGCAGAAGCAACAAAAGTAGTAAATCGCTGGAGTGAGAATGTGAATAACATGAAAGTACCTGTGGAGGATCATGAGGCGAGAGAAGAAGTACATCTTCGCCTACAGGATGAGTTAGAGTACTCTCGTGGCTTTCGCCGCATCTTTCCACCGCTACCAACATCGTACCCATCTCCACTAATGAATGAGGTAAATATATTGTCTCGACACATTTCTCTCTCTAAAGCAGATATATGGGCTTTGGAAGGGTAAATATCGCGTTGTCAAGACTACAACTGTCTCCAGACTAATATTGGGTCTGTGTACATGTACGTGTATATCTGTGTGCTGGAAGAAAAAAAAAAAAACTGGTAGATATGAGAAAAATAAATATTCTTGACGTTTCTTTCATCGCAGTAATAAAACATACAAAAAAGAAAAACGGAAAGAAAAGGGATATCTGATTACGTTATACTTTTTATATATGATTTATCAGAATTTGGTGTAATCCAGTATGAGGTTGAATATTATGGGTAGAAAGAATTCCTGGATTATTTTTACTTTCTGCACACGCACGCACACACGTGCATGAATGCATAGATCTCAGGGGTAGACATATTGTCTTCTTTTTTTTTTGTTGTTGTTGTTGTTGTTGTGTGTGTTCTTTATGCTGAGCTTTCTTGCAAATATATTTGTTATTTAGGTGACATGTCTCTGTGAATTTGTGGGAACTTTCTTTTTTTTTTTTTTTTCCTTCTTCTCTTTTTGTGTGTGTCTGTATCTATGTACATCTGTGATATCTAGGGAGGAAGAATGCAGGGAAAGGGTGATGACCTCCCAGAGCTTCTACCCATTTCACATTACAGTCCTGCAGAGGAAGAAGCAGCAGCAGTACTCCTCGCTGAGTTTGGTGTTAGTGGTCCCTATGATGATCTCCTTAACTTTACAACTGCTTCAACATGCGTTTTTGCTCATGGTGGTAGGGATGTATTTCTCACTGGTGCCCCACATGGCGATGTTGATGATGATAATGAAACAATTCCCACTGGTAAAACTATTGATGATGTAGATCATACATGGCCGCTTGAGTGTGTTGTGCTTCATCACACAAATATACTTTCTTCAATAACTGCTGCGCCTCTCTGGGAAGGTGTGAATGAAGTTTTAGATGGCAATGATGGCGCTACTAACCCTGTTCTCCTTCGGGAATTATTAGTTTCTGAAACAACTGATCCTGTATCAGTGGATTATTCTCAAGTGCCTCAAACTGTTCCAGAGAACGGGGATGATGTACAGATTCTGGAAACGTTAGATGAGTTGCTGCATGAAGCAGATCTCCTGTTAACGAAGCGTAGACCTTTTGTAGATCCTATGAGTGAAGTATCTATACTAGAACGGCAACGTGCTGTAGCAGAGGAGGAGCGTTGTTGGACTCCTATCTCTGATATTGGTAATGATGATGATGATGATAATGGTGATACTGTTTCTAATATAAATACTGAGCTGATGGAGAATTTAAGAAAAGCAGAAAAAGAGAGGGAATCAAGGCCTACTCTCTTTGCGTATGAATTTGGACCTACACTGGAAGAACAACATATCCTTTCTGAGTGGGATGAAGCAGTAGTTCGGTGTGAACAACAAGTTGATGTCTCTGCTCGTGATGTATTATTGAACATATATGAAATCATTGATACATCTAAAATTGATGAGGTGACAAATAATGAAAATCAGATGCAAGTAAAAGAACAAGAAACGGTAGTTCATTCTCGACCGCCTTTATGGGAAGAGGAACAAAAAATAGTTCTGGAATCTATTGCAACTATGGAAACTAGAGACAGTGAATTGGAAACTGCAGCATCTGAAAGAGTGCAACAAGCACGAGAAGAGCGTCACCACCACCCTCGTCGTGTACCTCCTGGTCAACTTGTTCTTGATAACTTCATGACACGTATAGATGCAATTGTACCACCTATTCCAGTGGAAGTTCAAGTACGTACTATGGTAGCTGAAAATAAAGATGAAGAATCAGAAATGCAGACATATAATAATGGAAAACAAGATGATAAACAACAATCTACAATTCTGGAGCTTAAAACAGAGAATTATGAGTCATCTAGTTTGGAACAGATACAAAAGAGAGTTGAACGTGAGTGTTTTATGGTTCGTTGTGAAGCCTATGAAGCTAGACGTATGCAGGAAGAGGATGATAAGATAGCCTCTGAATTACAATGGCTTGAGGAAGAAGCTAAACGAATTGAAGATTCTATTCAGAAATGTCTAGACGAAGAGGAAGAATCCTATAAGAGTATAATTGCAGAAGAAATCACCACTTATCAAGAACTTTATAAAGAAAAGGAGAAGCATTTTATAATGATGAAGGAAAACGAAAGACAACGGAAATTAAATGACGTAGCAAAGCTCTCTGATGGCTTTATAAAGGAGCATGCACGTATTAGGTATGAAATTATGACACTGGAAGAAAGTTTAGTAAAAAATATTATACAAGAGGAACGAGAAGAACGAGAGATGTTACAGCATAAACAAGAGCAGAATATAACTTTGATTGTTAAATCTGTAGCGAAATGGATTACTGCTGTGCTGGGAAAAGACCCTCATTCCCCTATTGGTCCTATAAATGCACAGGAACTCGCCGTTCAAACGATCAATGCGGCCTGGCAGTCCTGGACGGCGTGTTCGTCTCCCCCTGCGGTGAGCGGCGCGGCCCTCCGCCTGCGGGCGCTGCGGGATGAGCGGCGGGTGGGCGGCGAGTGGCAGCGGGCCGGTGGGCGGGCGGTCGAAGAGACGGCAGTTGCCCTCACGGAGGCGGTCCGGCCGTCAACTCCACCCGCCCACGAAGAACTGCGGCCCCTCAGTCCCATTCCCGTTTCTAATTCCAATGCTGACTTTAATTCTAATTCTAATTCCAACTCTATTTCGAACCCAGTTGGGGTGCGATTGGACGCGGCGCGAGCCAAGCAATTGCAACCAATTACCCTTGGTGGTGCTGTCAACCCCGATAAGAGACAGTTAGCACAACTCTGTCATTCACTTTCTTTCGCGCTAGAAGAAATCAATGAGCTAGACCTTGCAAGTCTCGCAACCCTTACAGTGGGCGGCACACGAGTGGCACCTCTTGTGAAGGAACTTGATTTTGGTGGTAACGCCCTTCGTACTCTCCCACTTGACGGGTTGCTGCGTGTCTTTACAGAACTCCAGCGTTTATCAGTTAATGATAATGGGCTATGTAATGTGGCATGGCGGTCAGCAGCAGCAGCAGCACGTGGAGTGGCAGAGGCACACGCAAATGCTATTGCACGAGCTTCACGTATTACACATCTTGATCTCTCATTAAATGCATTACAAAATATTGAAGCAGTAGGAAAACTTCTCTCATATCATCTTCGATCATTGGTGATATATGCAAATCGTATTGAATCTCTCTTACCTTTAGAATCATGTATGCATCTAGAGTCTCTGGAAGCAAGTCGTAACTGTGTTTCTTCTCTCGCAGAGCTAGAAAAACTTTCTCTCTTGCAAACAGTTGATTTAAGTGAGAATCGTATTACAAACTTTGAACCCCTTTCATCTCGTGTATTATTACAAAATCTATGTCTGTCAAGAAATCAAATTCAAAGTTTTCCAAAGACTGTATATCTTGGTTTTTTGCGTCAATTATTTATAAGTGAAAATCGTATTGAAGTAATATCTAGTGATAGTTTCCTTTGGCTTCCATTATTGTCTTCATTGCATCTTGAAAATAATAAATTGCGGGATCTCTCAGGATTGGCACATTGCCCTCGTTTAACAACTGTAAGCGTTGCATTTAATCAAATTCAACGTGTAGAAGATCTTTTACCTCTTACAGCGTGTAAAAAACTTCAATCTCTTTCTGTTATTGAAAATCCATTTTTATGTAACTCTGATAAAGACAGTAGTAAACAAATTTCACTTGAATTGAAAGAAAAACTTCTTAGATGGTTTCCACATCTTTCTGAGCTTAATAATGAAAAAATTGGAAAAGATGAACACGAGAAATCTTTTTGGAATGAGACAGAAGAACTTCGATACTTGTTTATTTCTCGTAGATTACGGAAACAACAACAAGAAAATATTATTGATGGTATTGGATTTTGGTCAGGTTCCTTTGTTGGTCATAATGATATACGACAAATGTGTGGCGAATTTGACTCTTATTCCCTTTATAAGAGTCCAATTTTTGCTTATGCAGATATGTTTGCATCACTATCAAGTGATGTAGCATTAACAAGAATTCAAATGGATCAAGATGTTCTTACCACTATGCGCCGACGACATTATCACGATGCATTACATATTGAAGATGAACTTCGAGAACGACTTGGTAAATCAAAACAACGTTTAAACCCAGTTGTACATCGTCTCTCTGATAAGGTGGAAGAACGTAATCGTCGTGATGCAATACTTTCAATGCAACGAGACCTTAAATCGCTACAAACAGCACATGTAGTAAAATCTAATATGTTTATTCGTACTACCCTCTATCATGAGAAGGCCCAAGCTTATAGGGAGTCAAGAGCAAAAATTGTTATTTGCGATTGGATGCAACGATGGATGCTTGTTAAACGTGCTAAAAAAGAACTTGAATCATTAAAGTTATCTAAATCAGAAGAACAACGACGACGATATGAAAAAGCTGCACGTATTATTCAACCTATTTGGCGTGGTGCAGCATTGCGATCTCGTCTTAAACGTATATTACATCCTGATGGCGCTGATGATGATGATGATGATAAATTCGCCCATGTTTCTCTTGACTTTCTTGATTCTTCAGAAACAGCACCTGGCGGTAAAAACGGCAGTAGTGGAGTTGGAGCCGTTCTTCAGAGTGTACTTCAGGCCCACGCGTCTCCTCCAAACTTTCAGGTATCATCAAACTCTGGTATTGCAAGAGGCTTTAATGGTATTGTAAATAGTGCTTCTGTATTTGATGGTATTCTCTCACAGCGTGCTAGCTCAGCAACAGGGATGAGACCAACACACACGAATCATCTTGAGGAGAAGCAGCGTCCGGAGAGTCAGCCACAAATTGTCCAGGGGCCATTGTCTACACCATCAGAACCACCAGTGTCGCCCTCTCGAACAGATGGGGAATGGGGTGCTCTTGTTAGCTCGCAGTTGCGAAAGAAACAGCGAAAGATGGAGCGTGCACACCGTGAAAATATGGAGCGTGAGTTTATGAAAGATCCACTTAAGGTGAAGCGTGCCATGGGAAAACGCTGAGAGAATGAAAAGGTGATACAACAAAAAAAAAAAAGGAAAAGAAAAAGTGGAGGTTTTTTTTTTCTGTGTGTATACGTTTGTGAAAGAGAGAGAGAAGAGAGAAGTGGGAATGACGAACGAAGAGAGTCTAAAACTGACGTTTTTGTTTATTTTCTTTCTTTCTTTTTTGTTGGATTGAGGGGTACCATTTATGTGAAAGAAGAGCTTACTATGTGTGTATACATATGGTTGTTTGTCTCTCTCTCTCTCTCTACCCCTACAAGAAATTTTATCCTGATTTCCTTTTTTATTATTGTTATTATTTTTGTTACTATTATTTATTATTTCTGTATCCTCTATTTCAGTTTATATATCTATATCTATCTATCTATGTTTTCTTTTCTTTTCTTTTTTTTTTCTTACCTGTGAAGGAGAACTCTAAAAAAACCCTTGGCTTTACGGTGGCGTCTTTTGCTTCTAACCGCTTCGGGGAAGCGGTGGTGTCTGTGTTCGGCAGCAGTGAAGAAACAGAAGATAAGTCTTTTACAAACAGGAAACAACATCAGGGCATTCGTCTTGTTCACGTTCGTTTCTGTGTTAGTAAGTGTCTACGTTTTCTTCGCTCTGTACTCGCTTTCATATCTACTGTTCTTGTCACTTTTGGACTGCGTCACGATCACGCTGAACAGCGAAAGCGGGAGTTGTGCGTTTCAAGCATGCGAACAATTACTCCCCTAGACCCAACGGTGGCCGCAGCACACCCTGATAACACTGTAAAGAACAGTCGTTATACTCTTTATAATTTTGTATTTCTGAACTTATATGAACAATTTCGCCGTCCATTAAATTTTTACTTTTTATTGGTGGCATGCCTACAGTTTATCTCCGTTATTGCGCCTGTGAGTCCACTTTCTACTATACTACCACTTGCATTTGCATTCAGTCTAACTGCACTAAAGGAGGGTTATGATGATATTAAACGTCATCGACAGGATGCACTATATAATAATAAAAAACGCCATGTACTTAATCCACATACAATGTCTTGGCAATTACGTCGTAATTATACTATACGTGTTGGAGATGTTATTCTCTTGGAAGAAAATGAAGAATTACCATGTGATGTGGTTGTAGTGGCCGCAAGTTCTCAAACTGTTTATATAAGGACAGATAATCTGGATGGTGAACTCGATTTAAAACCGAAAGAAATTGTATTTCCTCATATTCGTACTCCAGAAGAAGAACGAGATCCTGAAGTGGCTGCTGAAGCTGTTAATCGTGATCCACATATTATACATTTAGATGATTCTTGTGAAGTTCTTATGGAAAAACTTTCTCGTTTGAAACTTATTTGTCCTCCTCCTTCAGCTATGATTGAATCATTTGATGCACGTGCAGAATTTCATTATACTACGGAATCTGAAAGAAATGAACATCCCTCACAAATTTCTCTTACACATCATCATCTTCTTCCACAGTCATGTCGATTAAAAAATACCAAATCTATTATTTGTGTAGCCGTATATACTGGTGATGAGACTAAATGTGGTATGAATAAACGACCTGCACCTGTAAAATGGGCAAAAATTGATCAAGATGTTTCAAAATATGCAATTTTTGTTTTTTGTTGTCAAATATTAAATGCTTTTGCCTTTGGTATAACCGGATATCTTTTAAACAGAGATGTGGAAAACCATTATTGGTATTTACAAGTACCACGTAATGAAGCTTCTGTACCCTTTATTATATACCCACTTCGTTTTTTCCTATTGACCACTGTAATGATTCCTGTATCTTTTAAATTTGTGGTGGATATGAGTAAATATTATATGGCCATGACTGTTGAGTGGGATGAGACGATGAAACATAGAGGACCCGAAAGTGAAGGATGTCGAGTTAAAAATTCTGGTATTTTGGAAGATCTTGGCCAAATAGATTATGTTCTCTCAGATAAAACTGGAACAATGACACAAAATGTTATGGAACTTCTTTATGTAAGTGTTGGAGATGAACGATTTTCTTTACATCAGAATAAAGTAGAAGGAGAAGAAAATAATAGTACAACAATGGTAAAAATTCCAACAGATGAACGAGTTTTACACTTTGGACGAATTCTTTCTCTATGTAATTCTGTAGAAGTATCCAAATCTAATAATCCTCTGCAAGATGTTCCTTCTAACTCTATACAATATCAAGCAGCATCCCCTGATGAAGAGGCTTTATGCCGTGGGGCTTCACATCTTCATGTAAAACTTATACATCGTGACGTACATGAATATGTTCTTAATGTTAATGGAGTAGAAGAGAAATGGATTCATCACTACACATTTCCTTTTTCATCTGAACTAAAAACTATGGGTGTTATTGTGGAAGAAAAGTCTACAGGAATTATTTATTATTTTGTAAAGGGAGCAGATGATCGAATACTTGAAATGAGAACAAAACCTTCCTCGTCACCATTAGGAATGGGTTCAAGAACAAGAAGGATGTCATGGCAAGATACTTTAAACTCTCATCTTGAAACTTATGCAATGCAAGGTCTACGAACATTGGTGGTGGCTGAAAAGAAAATTGAAAAAGAAGAACTTCAATCTTTTCTAAGTCAAGTAAAAGCTGCGGAACTTACTTTACATGGAAGACGTGAAAAATTACAAGAATTACGTTCAAAAATGGAAACTGGAGTTCAAATTACAGGTATTACTGCTATTGAGGATAAATTACAAGATTCCGTTAAAGAAACTGTTCAAGACTTTCTTCAAGCTGGAATTAAAGTTTGGATGCTTACAGGTGATAAGGTACAAACCGCTGAACAAATTGCTCTTTCTTGTGGTTTATATAATCCAAGTAACCGTGTGTTGCGCATTGTCTCAGGAGGGAAAAATAAAAATAATAATGACAATGATGAGAACGCGTGGGAAAAACATATGATGGAACTTTCTTTACCTCCTGGATCAGGTATAAGAAGAGAAGAAGTAAGTGATGGAAGACCTTTCTCACCTGCAGATGTTATGGATTCTGAGGTAACCTGTGATGTTGATTCTTTATCAAGTATTGATTGTACTGGTTCAAAATCTCGACCAGAAAGGAGTGGATATAATACCTTGACATCTCCTCGCGAAAGAAATACTCCTACTGTATTGGTGGTTGAAGGTGGTACAGTTCTGGAACGTATTCTTAATACACCTTCTCTTGCCGAACGATTTACAATTTTAAGTGATGCCTGTGTAAGTGTTATCTGTGCTCGAGTAACACCCAGTCAAAAAGCTGCAGTTACCCAATTTGTACGTTCTAAAGGATTTATGACTTTGGCTGTTGGTGATGGTGGAAATGATGTGGCGATGCTGCAAGAAGCTCATGTTGGTGTTGGTATTGTGGGAAAAGAAGGTAAACAAGCTGCTCGTGCGGCAGATTTTTCAATTACACGTTTTTCAGATCTTCGAGCACTTCTTTTTGTTCATGGACAACTGGCCTATACACGTACGGCATATGTGATAAAGTATAGCTTTTATAAGTCTATGCTTATAAGTTTTATTCAACTTGCGTTTAATGTTGTTGGAACATACGTTTCTGGTGGAACCTTTTGGAACAGTTTTAGTCTTACTTTATGGAATGGAGCTTATACACTTCCTCAGACTTTGTTTTTCTGTTTGGATCGTATTGCCCCACGAACTGTTCTTGAAAGACATCCCTTTTTATATAAAATGACACGTCACGCTACAGATATGAATATTGTTGAATTTTTTATCATTTATATCTGTCGTGGTATTGTTCAATCTGTGGTAACACTATGGCTTGTTTTGAGTATATTTGGTTCAAGTTTTGCATTTGCAGATTCTGGTATTTCTGCATCTAAAGATGTAACTTTTTCAGTGGCTTATTCTGCCCTTATTTTATCCCAAATGATAACGTTGATATTGGAGTCTCATTCTATAACATTTCTCAATGCAATATGGATATTTGGAATGCCTCCAGTTTATGCAGGTATAACCGCTTTATACTCTCATCTATCTCGTGGTCAATATTATGGTGTTTGGGGAAAAACTATGAATATAATATCTCTACTTACAGCTTTTGGTATTGCAGCTGTTTTGGTTCTACCGGTGTTTGGATTGATGGTTATTCGAAGAATTTGGATTCCAGATCCGCGTGATGCCCTTCGTACATCAGAAATTTGGAATCGTATGCGACGTGTTCCACATTACGGATTTGGATCTTGCTTGTCTCGACTCAATCGCTGGCTTTTATGCGTACCGGAGGAACCCTCATACTATATGTCTAACACACAACCTACGCGTGGTGTGAATGAACTGTGCTAACTAGGTTTATCAATTCTTGTGCCCCTCGCTTGGTGTTCTTTAAAAGAAAAAAAAACGTATATATATATATATATATATATATATAGATATGAGATATGTTTTTTTCTTTCTTTTAATTATATTACTTTTTTTTTTTAATATAAATATATGTATTTAAGTATTATATATATATATATATATATATACATATATATACATATATATACATACAAATTTATATATGTTTATGTTTTTCTACCTGTGCTCATTACTTTTTTTTGTCTTAACTTCACAGTGCTTGTTGAGTATGAGAAACAAAACAAACAAAGAAAAAAAAAGAAATAACATCTTTACTCTTAGACTAGTGTATATTGCCTTATTTGTTTTTGTGTTTATTCTTTTTTTATTGTTTTATTCGCACTTCATCTTTCTTTCTTCTTTTTTTTTGTTCTGCCTTGATTAATATAGAAGAAGAGTCACCACAGGGCCCCTGCATTTCCAGTTTAGCAGTCTTTCTTTCCTTCGTAAAGAAGCGTACGTATATATTTATATTTATATTTTTTTTCTGGGAGAGAAAAATGACAACACTTGTACCACGTTGTGGGACTTGTAATGCCGTATTTGAATCAGCTGAAGCTGTGCGCAAACATTATGAGTCCGAATATCATTTACACAATGTGCGTCTGCGTGTAGAAGGACAACGACCACTAACCGCGCAAGAGTTCAAACACCTACGTGGGGCTGAGTATGATGATACAGATGAAAATGGACGTCCATCATTTGCCTGTAAATTGTGTAAAAAGACGTTTCATTCTGTACAGACTTTACAAGCCCATGTTCGCTCAACAGCTCATCTCATGAAGAAGGAGCAGCGTATTCTCGCACGCGACTCAGATGCAGCCACTGCACTCACTTCCACATCATTGGGCAGTGCAGCTATTGGACTGCACCGTCGTCACAATGCCAAGCGTCTCAAGGTGCCAGCGTCTTATCCAACTGCTAAGAAAACTGACAAGGTGGGATTAGAAGATCGTGAAGAGGATGTAACTGAAGAGCGCTGCCTTTTCTGTGGTCTCCTGTCTACCGATATTGAGGAAAACCTGCGACACATGAGTGCGGCTCACGAGTTCACCATCCCCCTCCGCCACCACTGCAGTGATGTGAGTGGACTCCTGTCGTACCTTGCCCGCAAGACGAACGGTCTGATCTGTCTTGTCTGCGGCGAGAAGACGCGCTCCTTCGACTCGCTGGAGGCGCTGCGGGCGCACATGCAGGAGAAGAATCACGGGCGGCTGGTGCTCGGCCCCGAGTACGATGCCTTCTACGCGATCCGCCTCGACAGCGGGGCCGCCGCGGCCGGCAGTCCAGCCACCGTCGAGCTCCACACCCGCGGCGCCCGCCGGGCGATCCTCCGGCGCGAGGCCGACGTGCCGCTCCCCCGCAGGCGCGAGGCGGAGGCCGCCGCCACGGAGAGACGCGCGATTCTCGCCGCCGAGCAGGAGGCTCTCGCCGTCGCCAGGCGCGAGCGACAGGAGGTGATGCGCGTGCAGAACAACGCCGCCAAGCAGATGGCACACCAGCAGCAGGGATTGTATCTTAGACACCAGCTGAAGGTGAGCTTACGCAGCAATAAACTCCATCCAAAGGGCTACGATGGTGAAGGACAGGTCAACTAAAGTATAAAAATGATATGGGAGAGGGGAAATAACCTCTCAAAAAAAAAAAAAAAAAAAAAAAAAAAACTCACATTGAGGAAAGGGGCAGGGGAAGGGGGCAAAGTTATAGAAAGACTCACCGGAAAAAAACCTCATTAAGGTTACTGCTTTTCACTGCTCATTTTCCTTTTTCAAAAAGATGGAATTTTCTTTCTCCTCCTTTTTCTTTTCCTTTTTTTTTTTTTTTTTTCTTCTCACTTTTCCTTCTGAAAGTGTATGTGATGGGGTTGGTGATTGTATTTGGTTCGTGTCACATATTGCTGTTGTTAGTGCGTAGGGGAGAGAAGATATGAAGTGAGAAAAAGAAAGGAATTAAAAAAAAAAAAACAATAAGAGAAAAGGATAAAACATATGGAGCAAGAGGAATCGCAAAAGAAGAAGAAGAACAAAGGATTGCAAAGCGAATAAAGTAGTTGATGAATTTCGTGAAGTCTTCTTTCTTTTTGTTACTTTGTTTCGCTTCACGATGACTAACATTACATTGGGCGTGTGATGCACCCTGTGAATTGTTTTTGGAAACTTTTCTTGTTGTAGTGATTTTTAGGTGGAGTATAATGTGCTAAATAAAAATATTGCCCCAATATTTGTATTTTTTTTTTAATTTATTGTTGTTGTTGCTATTTATTTATTTCATTTTTCTATTTTACTTTTCTAGAGTGACTGTAATATTTGGAGTGTTAGAGATTTAAGGGGGGTGAGGGTGGTAGGAGATCATTTTTGGGACACTCTAATCATAAAGAAAGAAAAAAAAAAAAGAAGTAAGAGAAGACACGAATTATCAATACTCTAGAGTTTCTTTAAAGAGGTTTTGGTCGTGTATCGAAATAGAAACATAGTTATTTATTTGAAACTATGTGCTTCGCTGTTTTCTGTAGTGGGGTCACATGGGCTTTTGACCGACTGCACAAGATCCAGCGACGGAGTGCCATTATTTTTACCGATCCTTATGTTTTCCTCAGTGGTGGTTTAGCAGGATTAGCTGGACGAGCAGCCGCAATTCCATTTGATAAAGGAGGTGTAAAAGGTCCGGCGCAGGCATGTTACCGACGTATGCCGCAGTTTGGTCTCCTTATGTGGTTTTATGTCCCTTTGGCCTCCCAACTACTCCCTGGTACTGAACATGATCCTGCATTTAAGGCATTTACAACTTTTATACTCGGAGCATTCGCTGGATTTATGATGCGACTCATATGTAATCCTGTAAACCGTGTACGTGATGATTCTCTTCGCACGGGTGAAAGTTTCTTGAAAACATGTCAACGATTCAAGAGCAAGACGGTGTTACAGTTTTTCTACACCACACCTCCTCTTTTGGCTAACGCTATTTACTTTGGAACACTTATGACCGTTTTTGAGGGGTTACGACGTTTCTGTGAGCGTAATCGCATAATCCCAATTAATATAGAAAAGGATAAAAATGGTAATGATATCTTTAACCCTGAGAACTATGCTGCTGTAGCTATTGGAAACACTGTGGTAGGTGGTGTTGCTGCTGGTGTCGCATCTACGCTTTGTTACCCATTCTCTGCTCATGCTTATCATCAAACTGTTATTCATGATTCTGCTATTTGTCGGGGTCTTCTTCCTACCTTGCGAAAAGAAATACCAATGATGGCGGTTAGCTTTGGTGTATTTTCTCTTTTACAGCCCATAGTAGCGCCTCACCATGGAACTCGTGTGGGTTTTGGGTACTAGAATGAGAAAAGAAAGATATATATATATATATATATATATATATATATATATAGTAAAATATTTGTGAGAGTTAGTAAAGGAGAGAAACAAGTAAAAAAATAAGAAGTATGTTCTTCTCTTTTTTTTTTATTTTCTTGTTCTTCTTCTTGGAGTATTATTTTTTTTTTTTAACTTCATCTTGTAGCAAGTGAAGAGTTAGCCTTTATGGGAGTCTGGGAAAGAGGGTGGGTAAGGGTATTTGTTTTTTGGGTTGAATATATATATATATATACTTCATAAATTCATTTATGGAGTATATGGGTTTAGTGATGTTGAGTAATGTTTGGATATTATTGTTGCTGTGTTAGCTGTAGAGTAGGTAGAGAAGAAGAGGGGAAAGAATTGTGGCGATGTGAACCCTCTGTATTTATTATTGTGGATGTGTTGTAGTTTATAGGAGAATACTGTTTTTCTTCTCTTCTTCTTTGATTTTTGTTTAGTTCTATTTTTTTTTTTATCACTCTATCTTTTCTCTCTCTGTGTGGTTGTAGGAACCACTTATTTTATTTTTTTACAGAGTATGGTCTATTGGTCGGACCGTGATGCAGCCACTATATTTATTTTTTATTTATTGTACCTCTCATTTCAGTTGTTGTGCACTGTTCTTATTCTCTTCAACTGTCATTCTCTGTAAACAGTTCTCCAAAAAGAAAAAAAAAAAAAAAACTTTCTTTCCTTCTTTCTTCATTTTTCTTGGGTATGATGGTGATATATATATATATATATATATATATATATATATATATGGGGGAGATTTTAGTTTTTCAGCTGCTGCTCTGGTGTGATGAGTGGACGGCACGGGGACGATGATGAGAGCTCCGGCTCCGCGTATAGTTTGCACAGCGACCGCTCCGACTACGCACAATCAAAAACCCCGAGGCGGTGGCGCTCACGGGTGCTGAGCACAGAACAACAAACGAGAAGTGGAATCGAAAAGGAAGAAATGGAAGAAAAAGAAGAGAGAGATAAGTATACTCAGCAAGAACAAGAACAACAACAACAACAGGAAATACATAAGCACAAACACAAACATGAGGGACGTGAGAAGGTTGATTCACCATTTCAATCGCGAAGTCAGTCTCGATCAAGCAGTTCAGTATCTGCTAACACTTCCCACGAGGGATCAGTATTGTCAAAACCGCGTAGTCCATATCAAAGCTATCAGACTTACTATGGAGACGTCGTCGCGCAGGTAATGCAATCAGAAATTTCAAGTGTTCCCAGTGACTCTTTAAGGGATTGGGGAAGTTCTACTAATCGTTTACCTGGATGTTTATTAGATCCACAAACAGAGACTGTAATGGAAGAATCTAATACTATCATACAAAGAGATAATAAGGTTATATCACCATTATTGCTTTTAACTGATAATCGTACTAACGTCTTACATGAAGATCCAGTAGCTGTAGAAATGAAGGATTTGAGTGATGTAGTTTCTGATTCAAATAATCTTCGAATAGGTGATAGTGCATTAGAAAATAATAATAATAATAATAATAATAATAATAATAATAATAATAATAATAATAATAATAATAATAATAATAATAATATAGTGGAACGAATGAAATATGAAACACCTGAAGATCCACGTAATCATATTATTAACGTAATTATTAATAGTCCTACTGGTAGTGTAACACTTCAGTCAATTCGTGAAGCCTTGCAATGGGATGAACAATTTGCGGCAACTAATGGAACTGTTTTTGATTACCTTCAAGGTTATCAATCAATATTTGCAGTATCACCTGTAGATGATCGTGTAACACTACGACGCCCTTTACAGAGGACTAAAGGACGTCGTACTATTAGAGGTCCGCGTGGTTATCATGCTATCTCTAGTCGTATTGGAAGTATTAGTTATAGTTATGTAGCGAATGCCTTTGATTTAGATGCTCTTGCTGCTATTTACAAACGTCGTGGATATGAAGCTTCTATTATTTTTAATGTATTGCATGTTTCATCACATCATGTTTTTGATTTATTTTTATTTCCATACGGAGTTGTGGTATGGTGGGGATTAAACCGTCGAGATCATTGGATAGTGGAAGATGATTTTTTATCATCTGGCTGTTCTTATGTTAGTGAGGCAATTAAAGAACGTTATTCTCAAAAAAGTATAGATGAATTATTTCCTTTTTGGTGTTCTTATGAATTGGATGAACAATACGATTCTAGTTCAGCTGCCACAAAAAAAGATGCTCTTGATAGGTTTGCTACTCATCTCTGTTTTGATCATTATCTTATTCCAGATGTGGCTCCACTTCGGACTCAAGTTATGTTAACAGTATCTTATTCACTCGGTCGTACTGCGGTTGTTGATTTTTTTGATAGTATGACACAGAAATTACAAAAACATGTCTTATCAATACCTTCTGATATTAGAGGACTTCTTGATTATTTTTCTACACGACGTCAAATAGCACATCTTGAAGGAGAATTACATTTATCACTTGTAGCTATTACCGCACTACGTGATACACCTGAATTCCTTTGGGAAATGCCCTGGTTAGATGAATATTATGAACTTTCAGAGAGACAAAATTCATCTGAGCAACTTTTATCTTGGTATTGTGCCAAAAGTGATGCTTTACTTCAACAATTAGCAAATATTAAAATACGACGTTTTCGACTTTTCATGCTTGGATCTGATGTCTTTTTGATTTTGCTTTTGGTAATAGACGTTTGCTTTATTATGCTACGTTTCATTCTAAGATTGTACTTTCCCTTGGATAAATCGATGGAGTAATTATTGTGAATATGGGGTTAGGGAAGCTTGTAGCTCAATCTCTGTAGCTTCTTTAGCCCCTATTTATTTTTCTTGTTTTCTTCTCGTTATTATCTGAACTTTAAGAAGCAAGGAATCTGGAAATGTTTTTTTTATTATTATTATTTATTTTACGAATTAAAAAGAAAGAAATGGTATGTATTACTTTGACTGTGTTTCTGTATAGATGCATTTTGTCACTGTAAAGGCGTTATCTTGACTTTTTTTTGTAGTTGTTTCTTTCATTTTTATATATTATTTCTCTCTGTGTGTGTGTTTTTTTTCCCACTTTCTCAAATTGTTTTTTTTTTTTCTTCTTCTTTTGTTTTGCTTACTCTCTTGAAATGTTTTTCTTTTCTTCTTTTTCCCATTTTTAACATCTGTACGGTGTTTGGTTTTGCTTCTCCGTTCGTCTTTCCCTTTTTATTTTTTTATTTATTTATTTACACTCTCAGTCAGTCACTCACTCACTTTGTCTGTGTTGCTGAGATGGAGGGTGTGGACATGGAGGATGCCTTTGTCAACGGCAGCGGCGGCGTGGGCACTGCGGCTGCGGCTGCCGGCCGGTCGGCGGTTGTGAATGCCCGGCGGCGGCGGGAGCCAACGGCCCTGCGGGACGACTACGGCGACGGCATTCCCGGCAACGCGACGGTGTTCGTGCACACCTTCGGCTGCGGCCACAACGTGAGTGATGGGGAGTACATGGCGGGTCTTCTCACGCAGGCCGGCTACCGCATCACAGACGTCTTTGACCACGCCGATGTGTATCTTCTTAACTCCTGCACTGTGAAGAGCCCAAGCGAGGAACACTTCATTACAATGATGAACCGGGTACGTGCCACTGGGAAACCCCTCATCGTTGCCGGATGTGTTCCGCAGGCAGATCCAAAGAACACACAGTGGGACGATGTTAGTGTGATTGGAGTTCGGAGTATTGATCGTGTCGCTCACGTTGTGTACGAAGCATTACAGGGAAATTGTGTTCGTCTTATTGGCGCCGGTGAACAGCAACAAACTCAGCATACTCAGGGATCTGAAGAACTTCCTTCATTAGATCTTCCAAAGGTTCGTCGAAATAAGTACATTGAAATTATTCCCATCAATGTGGGATGTTTAAATCATTGTACGTATTGTAAAACAAAACAAGCTCGTGGAGATTTGAGAAGTTGGCCTATTTCAAGTATTATCTCTCGTATAAGAGATGTAGTACGAGAAGGAGTACGAGAGATAAGATTAACATCAGAAGATGTTGGTGCTTATGGTGTTGATATTGGTACAAATATTGTTTCACTCCTTCGTGCAGCGGTTAAAGAATTAGAAGGGACAAGTGTTATGATGCGTGTAGGGATGAGTAACCCACCCTATTTACTTCGTCATGTAGATGATTTTGCGGCACTTCTTAAACATCCAAATGTGTACGAGTTTGTACATATTCCTGTACAGTCTGGATCTAATCATATTTTAGATGCAATGCAGAGAGAATACAGTGTTGAGGAATTTTATGAATGTGTAGAACATATCCGACGTATTGTACCAAATGTGTCTATCGCTACTGATATCATCTGTGCATTCCCTGGTGAGGGAGAAAAGGAGTGGCGCGAGACGATGGAACTCTGTGAAAAGATTCTTTTTCCTATTCTGAATATTACTCGTTTTTATCCTCGCCGTAATACTCCTGCAGCGGCAATGAAACAGATATCAAAAGAAATAGCAAAACAACGTACATCTGAACTGACTGAGTTTTTTAATTCGTACCGTACGTACGATAACATGGTTGGTGAGGTGCATACTGTTACGTTGTTAGAAACTGCTCACGATAAGCATCACCTTGTTGGACACACAAAAAATTATGTTCAAGTACTTGTTGATCCTAAGGATGCCAGAATGGGAGATACAGTTACTGTTGTCATCACTTCAACATCAAAATACAGCGTTGTAGGACGAGTTTTACATAGCCGATGGGAACGTTTCATGGCGATAACATCAGCAAAAACTACAGGACACCAAATTTCAAGGTTCACATTAGGTGTTTTTACTTTAGGCACTGTTTCAGCGGCGGCAGCTGTAGCGGCATTAATCGCTTCGGGAGTAACAAGAGCGTATAGGGCGCGTAATAACCAGTAGCGTTGATGGGAATAAAAAGACAAAAAAAAAAAGGAAAAATAAAAACGAAAACGGGTAAAAGGTGTAAGAGTGGTGTGTGTGTGTGTGTGGGTACGTATTTTTACCTGGAAATTCCTTCTTACTTTTACTTTAAATGGACATGTGCGCCAAAACAGAATTTTCCTGTTGTATTTTGTTACTTTAATTACCTATATAATTAACTGTAACGTAAATATATACTATAAAATATTTTTATAGAGAATATTTCCCTAATTGTAATTTATTTTTTCTTTTTTCTTTTCTCTCGCGTTATTATTTAAACTCAGACGTACAGGCATATATATATATATATATATATATATATATATATATTTGCCCTTCTTAGTTAAAACATAGCAACAGAATGAATACTAAAGAAACGGGTGTGCCACGGATTGTTAACCGTGAAACTGGAGCACGTGGTGGTTCATTTGAGGAATATACTTCTCGTCACACCGTTATCAAGAATTCATGGAAAGGAAAGTACATGCGTATCTTTTGTATCGGAAATAGGCATATCGCAACAATTAATCCTCAAAGTATATTTTATGTTACTAATCGATGGGATTATCAACATCACCTTGTAGATGTTGTACCAACCGCAAATAGTTTAACTGATTTTTCTCTTATCACTGGCAAAATAGCGAAAAGTGAGACGTTACACTTTCACTGTAATACTGCAATGGAACGTGCGGAGTTACTCACGGATGTGCAGCGCAACCGCGCCTTATTTGACCCTCAGTACCCCTCCCATGCCTCTGATCATGTCTACGCGGCCCGCAAGTACTGCAGTGATGAGGAGTACCGCGACTGCCACCTCCGCATCACGACCGTCGCGGTGGAGCAGCTGGACGCCGGCGGGCGGGTGGTGGGGGAATATCTCTTCATGAACCTCAAGGGCCTCAGCGCCGTGGCCGACCGCCCCCGCAGCCTCGTCCTCCTCCACGGCCCGCAGCTGCGGCTCCACCTCTACGAGACGGACGACCCCCAGCGGGTCGCGAAGGCCATCGCCGATGCCGCCCGCCGCTTCGTTGGCCTCCCGCCGCCCGCCGCCGCCCGCCCGCTCGCCGCCCGGCAGTTCGACGCCGACCGCCTCGGCGTCCCCCGCCACGCACTGGCGCCCCTCGCAGAGTTCCCCGCAGAGAAATGCACGCGAAAACACCAGCAGCGACTTCCACGGCTGCTTGCCACTACAGAAGAGTGTCTGCTGGAAATGGATCCGGCCACATATAATACGACAAGTCTTTCCTTCTTTGCAGATATATACGCGTTGGTGCGCTCTGAAGAGGATGAACAGCGGTTTATGATTCAATATAAGGAACCATCTATTACCAAAGTTTATACTTCCCCTGTACGGGATGCTCTCTTAGCACATCTTCTTCACTGTTGTCGTGCAGTACAAAACCTTAATGTTTCAGTAGTTGTAAAAAATCTAGATCGTGGGAAACGTGCCGCACCTTTTCGTGTACTTCTCTCAGAAGAAATTGAAAGTACACTACTTAATTGTCTTATAGATCCTCTTAAAGGAGGTGGTCATGTGGCTATGACTTATTTGGAAGTAGTAGAATTTTTTAATGCTAATATTGAATTTAGTGGTCTTCGTTTTACAGAAAATCGTGATGGATTATTCGCTGAAAATCGGGAAAAGATGATATTTGAAGCTTTAATGGCTTTATTAAATAATTTCCCTATTAGTGATGATCCAATAGTTATTGTACAACAATTTTATGCCCTTAGACGTTTATGTGTTACTCGTATTGGATTTAGTTCAGCTGCAATTGTACCTTCACTTATTAAAACTATTGAATATGTTTCTATGAATGCACTTAAGGTAAATAATCTTGCAGTTTCTCATGCAGTTATTGATCTTTTATGTGTTCTTATGACACCACATCATAATCATTATGAATTAATACATGAGAAAATGAATAAAAATCGTATTCTTAAACATGAAAGATTAGTGAAGGAATTAATGATGATGTTACATAATTATACAATATCAGAAAGTGCTTCCCTTGTTGTTCTATCATTATTAGATTTTTTTGTCTATGCACTTTGTCCACCTTACTGTGAAACAACAGAAGCTGAAGTTTTTACTTATGTAATGAAAAATATGGTTGATATAAATGGGAAAGATCTTTTTACTCTTATGCAGCATAATTGTAACGCTATCAGTTATAGTGCAGGTCAAATTATTCGTGTAATTATGGAAGAAGGAACGAAGGAACAATTTACAGCTATGCAAGACGCATCATTAACAGAAGGTGGAATTCTTGGTCAACTTTATTTGGCTACATTTAGTAATAATCGTGAATTACGTGATATAGCTCGTCAACTTATCGCTTATTGGACCTATCAAAATACTAATATGCAAGATTTAATGCGTAGTATATTTCCACCAGCATTACTTCTTTTCCTTCAATCAAAGGATGAACCACCAGAAGATGAAATGGAAAAAGAACGTAAACGATCCGTTGTAGCTATGACGAATACTTTTTGGGAATCTAAAATTGGTTGGTTTAAAAAATGTTTTCATCCAAGTAAAACTTTACCAAAAGGTACGAATTATAATCCATCTTTTGCGCATGAAGAGAAAGACTATGTTCGTCCTAGAGAAGTACGAGTACGACCAACGTTAAATTGGCCAATGTTATTTTATCAATTGAAACAAGATCATATGCGACCAGATTTAATTTGGAATCATACAACACGAGAAGAATTGCGAGGGGCATTAGAAGGAGAAATGCAGGCACTTAAATTGGGAAGAGGTATTCGTACTGAAGTTCCTATTGCATGGAATTACCGTGAATTTGAAGTACGGTATCCAAGTCTTAGTGATGAACTTAAAATTGGACGACATTACCCACGTCTTCTTTTTGAAGTAAAAAATCCAGTTATTGCTCGACCACGAGAATTTTTTAATGATATGTACCATCGTTTTCTTCTTACACAAGAGCATAAAACTAAATTGGATTGTTTACATGGAATGACTATTTTGTATGAATATTATGCAAATGATATTGGGCAATTTAATGATTTAGAGTATATAATGAAAATGTTAGAAGCAACATTGGATCCAATTTTTCGAGATCGTTTACTTAAATTTATTAAAGAAATTTTACGTGATCGTCATAATGTAAAATTATTTTTAGATTGTGATGGTCTTAAACAACTTGTGGATCTCGTTACTATCGCACATTTACATCTTGATAGACCTCAACTTCATAACCCAACTAATGCTATTGAATCTTCTGGATTATCTGTAGAACTACAAGATCAGGAAAAAGAATGGTATTATACTAAAAATGGTATTAAACAAGATCCAGTCTCATATACTCGTTTAAAAGAATTATATGTGGAAAAGGAAATAAATGATGAGACAAAAGTATGGGCACAAGGACTAAATGGATGGAAAGAATTTAAAGATGTTCCTCAGTTACGTTGGGGTATTGTTACAAATAAAAGTAATAAACTTTTAACATTTTCTGAGGTATCTTGTATTATTCTTGATATATTTTTATTAGTTTGTACATATTATCCAAGCAAAGATGTAAATGGGGCTATTATGCAACCTCTTCCACGAGTGAAACGTTTTCTTTCTAGTCCTCAAGTACTTCCACATATTGTACAGTTATTATTAACATTTGATCCATCTATTTGTAGTCGTGTTCATTCACTTCTTTATGTTATTATGGAAGATAACCCACTCATATCACGTTTTTTCCTAACGGGTGTATTCTTTTTTTCACTCATGTATACTGGATCAGATGTACTTCCAATGTGTAGATTACTCTATTTATCTCATTCTCGTCAAGCATTTCAATTCCAACATGAAAATGATATTATACGAAATAGTTTTCTCAGTACATTACTTCCACCTGCTCTTGTTTGTTATTTGGCCAATCATGGTCCCGAGTCTTTTGCAGATGTTCTTCTTGGTGAATATGAAACCCCAGAGGCTATTTGGGGAAGAGAAATGCGTCGTTCTCTTGTGGAAACTATTTCTAGACATATTTCTGATTTTACCCCACGACTTCTCTGTAATAATCGTGCTATTTATCAATATTGTCCAATTGTTGGTGTGATGTATGAACCTCTTCGAAATGAATTATTTTGTTCACAATATTATTTACGTCATTTCTGTGATGAATTACATTATCCAAATTGGCCGGTTTCGGATCCTGTGGCTCTCTTGTGTGAAGTCCTCGCGGCGTGGAGAAGAGAATTAGATAAACAACCAAGTCCACTCACTCGTGAAGGTTGTATGCAAGAGTTGGAAATTAATTCTCAAGAGAGTCATTTAACCCCACAAATTGTTCGTAAAGCTTATTTTAAACTGGCCGCCTTATATCATCCAGATAAAAATCCGGATGGACGAGAAAAATTTGAACGTATTCAAATAGCTTATGAATTCTTAGTTTCCGATAAAGTAGACTCTGATGAACCTAATCCATCTAATATTGCCCTTTTACTTCGTACCCAATCTATTTTATTTAGACGATTCGGTACTATTATGAGTCAATACAAGTATGCTGGATATGGATTATTGTTAAAACTTATTAGAGGAGAATATGAAGATTCAGAAATGTTACGAAAAGATGTTGTGCTTATGGAACCAGCAACAGAACTCTGTTACTTTACTGTACAAAATGTTCCTCTTAACGCGGATGAATTACAAGAAGAAGGTGGTATTGAACTTTTATCAAATGTGTTGCAACGTTGTTTTGAAGGTATTACTCCTAATTCTACAGATGACTTGAATCAAGTAAAAATTGCAAAACATTGTATACATACATTTCGTGTAGCTGCTGAATTTTCAGATTGTAGACATCATATTGTTAATAATCCTATTATTTCTCATCTTGTCGCTAAAGGAATTGCTTATGAAAATTCTGTAGCTTTATCACGTGCTTGTATTCAAGCATGTCAATCTTTCTGTGTGGATGAAACTTTACAAGAATGTCTTTTAAAAGAAGGAGCTCTTTGGCATTTAATGTTATTCCTCTTTCGATATGATTATACATTAAATGAAAGTGGAGTAGAAATGCAGGAAGAACATCATAAACAATTATTCGCCAATAGAGCAGCTGTATATGCTCTTCAAGCTATTTATGCTTTAGTAGGAATTCAACCAAGTAATGATTATCCAAAGACTAAACCAAATACGGAAATGATTCATATGTTACAAAAACTTTTAACTCCATATATTGTTCAAAAAATGAGACTTCTTCCTCATAATGAAGAAGAAATATTAAAACTAATCAATAGTAATCATAATACACCATATATGTTATGGAATAATAATTGCCGTCGTGAATTACAAGAAATGCTTACGATAAACTCTGAAAAATGTCGTGATTCAGGTATGTTTAGTGAAAATTTACCAGTTTATACAGATAACAGTTTTAGTTATTCTGCTCATAAGGAAGAACTTATAGTTGGAGGTATTTTTGTTCGCTTATATAATGAACAGCCAACTTTCCCTATTGAAGATCCTGCTGCCTTTTGTACAGCCATGATAAAATTTCTAAAATATAAATTAAATAATGATAGTTCTACTGGAGTCTTTTTAGTCGTAGAGGCGATGAAAAATATTCTTATTGCATACCCAAATAGTGATGTTACCACTACTATAATGCAAAGTGTAGATTTACTATTAAAATTATTTTCCTACAATGATAATACACTTGTTTTGAAAACTTCTGAGCTTCTTGAAAAAGTTTCTCATCATTTAAATTGTTTAGAAGCTATTGGTAAATGTAATATGGCTGTAACAGAAGTTATTCTTGCTATTCATCGTTGTGGTGAAGTTGTGGAATCAAATTGTTTGGCATTTTTACGAGTAGCCCTTTCCAATCGTGGTGTGGTAGAACAGGCATTAGATCGTGGACTGTATGCGGTATTATTACGTATTCTTGGTACTTCGTTATTGCAGGAGTGTAAAGAAGATGTTTGTACGTGTTTAGCGAAAGCCTTTTCAGATAAATTATGTGGTCCTAAACTATTCTTACGTACTTCTAAACTTATTCCTTCTGTATTTTTAGAAATGATGAAAGAGAGTCCTGTGAATGCCTGTCAACTTTTAAATACTTGGCAAGAAACTCCTGAACTTGTGTGGAATAAAGAACGTAAACAACGTTTTGTAGAATTATGTATAGCCTGTGAATCCGATATTGTTGAATTGCTACAACATGATCCAACAGCTTACTGGAAAATCCCAGAGAATATTTTAGCAGAATCAGGTGAAGAATTGCAATTAGGAGGTGTATATTTAAAACTTTACCTAAGTCAACCAGGGTGGAATGTACGTAAACCCAAAGAATTTCTTTTATCACTTTTGGAGAAATTTGTAACCGAGTGTGGGAAACCAGAGGAGAATATAAATACAGAAATGATTGTTCTTATTGCAGATGCAGGACTACGCCTTCTACAAACATCTCCGGTTCTTACAGATCATCTCGTTTCACTTGGCTATGCTCAAAAACTTTTTGAGTTGTTAGAATCAAATCAAAAGGTAGTAGCTGAAAATGCCCTTAAATGGGTACATGAGGAGTGTGCCTCTCGTATATGTGTAGAGAGTCTTGCAGGTTTTGATCCTGTGGCTTCTCTGCTTGCCTATATGAAGGCAGGATTGCCACAACTCCCTTTATTAATGGATACAATGGAGCGTTTACTCTCACGTTCCTCTGAACGAGCTAATATGATTCGTCTTGCTTTGCAAAATCAACTTCCACAACACTTATTAGAGTTGTTGGAAGCAGGAGTTACACCACAGACATGTGGAGATCAACCTCCTGCTGCTGTACGTGCGTTAATTATTAAAGTATTGAAAGCAATGAATAGTGTTGAGGATCCTTTGTACGGTCCGAGGTTGAAGAGTATTCTTGCGGAGAGTAAGGTGTGGTCAAAGTATAAGGATCAGAGTCATGATCTGTTTCTTTCTAATATTCACTTTGGTGGATATATCGAGGGTGGACCTCAGCAACGGCAGCAGCAGCTGTTTATATCCCTTTCAGATCCCTCTACCCAAGACGTTACTAATGATAGTGGTCCACCTCCAGTGTGACACTTCTTCACGCTTACATTCTCTTTTTTTTTTCTTCTTCTTTGGTGTCTGTGTGTGATAGTGAATATATGAGAACCATCATCGTGTGGAAGCAATTTTATCTTCAACGAGAGAGGTTGGGAAGGAAAAAGTGGGAAAAGTGAAATGAAAACTCTGTATTGTGATCGATATGGAATTGTTTTCTTTTATACATGTTGTAGCTTCATTTGTTTTTTGTTTTTTTTTTTTCGCAAAGTTGTACTTCATATTTTCCGTTTTTTTTTTCTTGCCTTCTTTTTCGCTTCTCAAATGATCCCAATGTAGAGTTTGTTCATTTTTTTTTTTCTTTTTTGTATTTGGGTGTCTTTTTTGTATATTAATCCTTGGTTTCTCTTTTATCTCGACCTTTCTTCTTTTTCTTTCTTTCTTTCTTTCTTTCTTTCTTTCTCTATCTATCTGATGAACACCCTTAACGAAAGAACATCTACTCCATTGAGCAAGCACAAGCGCAACTTTTTTTTTTTCAATTTTTTTAATCCAGCATCCAATCAGACCGAACGGAAAAAAAGGAACAAGAAAGTGAAAAAAAAAATATATATAAACATCCGGCCATGCACCCACAAACACCAACGTACTCTGATGCCCGCTCCGAGAACAGCGTGAGCTTCAACAACGTCGCCCGCTACGGCCGCAGGGGTGTTGACTACAGCAAGTTCCGCACCCGCACGTGCCGCAACTACGCGATGGGCCTCCCCTGCCCCTTCGGCGAGAACTGCGCCTTCTCGCACGGCGACGCCGAGCCGCAGGCCGCGCGGGTGGAGGAGGGCGAAATGCCGCCGCCGCCGCCGTACGCGGAGGCCGTCGAGACGGAACTGCTGCTGCCCCCCGCATACCCCTCGCGCTTCCGCCACGACCCGTACAGCTTCAGTGGAGTTTTGTTCGAAGAATAAACGGAAATGGATGAAAGATGAAAGGAGAGAAGAGAGAGAGTGGACGGGGTGGGATCAGAACGGATAATGAATGAGTTGAAAGGAAAAAAAAAAAAA
>NW_021639849.1:370376-370801 GCF_002087225.1 Trypanosoma theileri
AAAAAAAAAAAAAAAACCAGTAGGGTGGGGAACGAGGTTGAGAAAACAAATAATAGAATAAGGTTTGGAAATAGCGAACAAAGCAGAGAAGAGATGCCTGCGTGAAACTCATGGAACTGAATACATGCAAAGTGCGATGAGCTGTAGCGTAGGTAACCTGTATGTATGTATATATTTGTTGTTGTTTCTCTGTTTCCATCCTTGTTCTGTATACATCTTATTTACTGTTGTTACTGGTTCTCTCCCTCTTCTTTTTTTCTCCCATTCACGACTCTTTTCTCTTGTTCCGTGCCTGAAGGTGGGGCTCGCTTTCCGTGGCGCCACTGTTCTCAATTTTCATCCTTTGTTTTTTGTTTTTTTTCATTCTTTTTCGATTTAGTTTTTTTCTTTTTTGCTTTTTTTTTGTTTTACCTCATTTTTTTTTT
>NW_021639849.1:372886-374116 GCF_002087225.1 Trypanosoma theileri
TTTTGTTTTTTGTTTTCTTTTTTCTCCGATCAGTTTTGAAGCGCCTACGTGATTTTTGAGATCTTCTTGTATTTACTTTTTTCTTGTTGCTGTGCTACGGCCAAAGACGGACAGGAACAGAAAGAATAAAGGACAGAGCCGGAAGAAAAAAAAAAGGGGGGGGGAAATTTGACTGAAGGCAAAAAAAAGAAAAAGAAAAGAATTTGTTTTTTTTTTTTTGTTGTTGTTGTTGAATAAACGAGCAGTGAGAGCGATCTGTGTTTTCGTATTCCGGTATATGTATACACATGCACATATGTACCTACAGGCTCTCTACATGTATGCAGTCAGTCAATGAAGGGGATGTAAAAATGGAAGAAAGTAAAAAAGGGGGAGAAGTATTAAAAAAAAAAAAATGATAGAAGAAGCAGAAAAAATGAAAGGGCCTTTTTTTTTTTTTTTTTTTCTTACAGTCGCAGACATAATGGGGGAATCAATTAAAAAGAGATCTATGAGGTTCTGAAGTAGGTGAAGAAGAAAAAGACATTGGGATAATGTTATTAGAGTCAGTACGGGAATTATCTTGTTCTGATGATAATGAGTTGAAGAGAGGAAGAAAGAAAAGTGTTTTTGAGCTGTGGTGTTAACTCTCTTCTTGTTTTTCCTCGTCCTTATGCTTCTCAGAAACCTACATTACAGACGCACATATACATAAATACATACATACTCATATATACTCTTTTTTTTGTTTTTTCCCCCTTTGTTAACCTCATTGAACAAATCCCGTTTGTAAGGAGTGAGATTTCACTAATTTTTGTACTCTTTTCTTTTTTTTTTTTTTCTTTTCACGCGGCCCTCAACCCCATTTTTTTTTTGCTTTTGAATACACGCATATTCATAATGTGTCTTTGCGAAATTACACAATACAAAACCCGTAAGAGACTTCTATCAATGTCTGTGTGTGGATGATGGAGTGAGAGAAGGTTGGGGTGCTGCAGAAAAGGAAAGGAATCTCTCTCTTTGATGAGATGATACAAATTATAAGTCTGTGAGATATATCCGCACATACACAAGTTGGCAATATTATATATATATATATATATATATAATATATGATATTTCTATCTATGTATGTACCACACAGTCAAAATGTACACATTCAAAATAATCTTGATGGTGTGTGTAATGCGTGAATTCTTCCTTATAGTCTGTGGACCTCATTTTTTTTTTTTTTTTTTTTTTTTTTTTTTT
>NW_021639849.1:374642-375206 GCF_002087225.1 Trypanosoma theileri
AGAGAGAGAGAGAGAAAAGAAAGAAAAAAAAAAGAAAAGGTATAATACCAGTAAAAGAGAGAAGGAGAGAAAAAGAAAATAATGAATAGTCGTAGAATGGCTCTATAGAATCTTTGGTAACTATTTTGTCATTTTAATGACTCTTCTTTATTGATGTGTGAATCTCATTTTATTTTTCTCTCTTTCCCCTTTACTGATATTATGCCTTTTCTTTTTCTTTCTTTGTAGAATTCATCTATTCCTTCTACACCCACACTCAATCTGTATGATCCATTACAATCTTTGTTTTTTGTTTTTTTTTTTATTTTCTCCTTTGGGTGCGGAGGTGGAGGAGAATTAATGAATTTCATTGTTGGTTGGTTAGTTGGTTGGTATTATCTTTATTTCTATCTATCTCTCTGTGTGTGTTTTCCCTCGTGTTTCTGTTTCTTCACATGTCCCCTCACTATGGCCAAGACCACGCCGCACACCCCCCTACGGGAATTCATGTTCACTCAGTGCAACTCGTAACTCCCCAAGCAGGAAAAAAGGACAACAGCCCATTGTATGCATTCATATATTTAT
>NW_021639849.1:376670-377385 GCF_002087225.1 Trypanosoma theileri
AAAAAAAAAAAAAAAAAAAAAAATGGATCAGATCGGCAAATTGAGGTGAAAAAAAATGAAATGAGGTGAAAATAGTGTTATATATATATATATATATATATATAACTCATATTGAAGAAGTAAGAGTGTAAAAAAAGATGAAAAAGAGACTTCTATTCAACTCATCATTTTTTTTATTCCTCTTTTTTTTTCCGTTTTCCATATCTTCTTTACACTTTTCTTTAACTTGTTTCACACGGTTAACAAGACAAATTGAGAAAGTACACACAAAAAAAAAAAAAAAAACGGGGGCCACAGAAATACGGGCCGTGTATCCCCCGAGGTTGTCTAACAGCTTGCCCGCACTGTACACTATTGGACTTGTATCATATTCGGATATATTTTATTCCATTCCATTTTCTTTTTCTTTCTCTTCATATTGATTATAACTATATGTACACATCTTTTCACAATCCAAAGGACAGGGACAAGGGCGAACGCCAACCCAACAAAAGAAGGAACTACAAAAGGCATCACATGCCATTCCCCACAAACTCGGAGAATCGCTCGTCAGGCATTATTTTCCGCAGGAGACCACGCGGCTTCCACCACAACAAGTTCCGCACCCGCACGTGCCGCAACTACGCGATGGGCCTCCCCTGCCCCTTCGGCGAGAACTGCGCCTTCTCGCACGGCGACGCCGAGCCGCAGGCCGCGCGGGTGGAGGAGGGCGAAA
>NW_021639849.1:378461-382037 GCF_002087225.1 Trypanosoma theileri
AAAAAAAAAAAAAAAAAAAACACCTGATTTTCTTGGACTTGATGAATGAATGTATTTTTCCTTATGTGGCATTGGCAAATGAAAAGAGAACGAGAAGAAGGAAAAGAAAAAAAAAAAACATGAGATTCCTTCTCTGTACTGTTGGTGACGTTGATTATTGCTATTATTGTTCTTCTTGCTATTTGCTTTATTGTTGCCACGGACACACACACACTTTTTTTTTTTTTTAGCTGCCTCTCTTCCGAAATAGCTGTTGGGCTACAGCGTGACCTAGTGGAGGAGCTCATTTATTGTTGTTCTTTTTTTTTCTTTTTTGTTTTCACTTTTGATGCCGTTATCCTCGTTTTCAGTTTTCATTTATTGCTGTTGTTTTCTTTTCATTTACAACGTATGTATATATAGCTCTTTTGTGGAACTGGAACGGCATGTACATATATATATATATATATACACTCACAGATAAATACCTTGTGTGTGTGAGTGTATATATATATATATTACTGATGGGCTATCTTCGCGCGAAGTACTGGGGATTAAATTGAGATGAAAATAAATGGGAGGAAAGGGATGAGAAGTATGAAGAAGTGAGAATGTGGGGGTTTCAGAGGAAGAAGGGAACATGTGATGGAATATATTTGATGTTTTTCTTTCTCTCTCTCTCTCTCTCTCTCTCTCTCTCTCTCTCTCTCTCTCTCTCTTTCTGTGTGTGTTTGTGTGTGCTTTATCATCATCAAATTATTATTTACTTTTTGTTTTTGTTTTTGCTTCAGTTCATTTGTTTTTGTTTTTTTATTTCATGACGATTTCATTTGTTTTTGTTTTTGCACTGGGAATGCGCTGGAATTCTTTTCTTTTACGTTTTCTTGACTCATACGTAGGGTCACCATACTTTATTACGCTAATACTACCGTATGAGTGACAGTCTTTGGCTTTTTCATTTCATTTTGTCGTTTATTGACATTTCACGTTCTTTCGGTTCCGACTGCAAAGAAGGGCAAAGGCTTTATTCTCTCTTATTCTCTGCAGATGTGTTTACAATCTATCCCCTGAGTTATTTCTCTCTCTACTCTATCTTCTTATTTTTATCTTCCTTTTTAACGGTAAGTGAATTTGAGGAACGAAGGAGACAATCCTTTCTCATCGGTTTTTTTCTTTCTGTTGTACTACTGCTATAGAACAAGGGAAAAGAGACAAAGAGGCTAGCAAAAAAAAAAAGGAACGAAGAAAAATAAAAGAAAAAGAAGTTTTTTTTATTTTCTTTACTTGCTTAAGAACACAGAGCATACATACATACGTAAGTGCAGTCAAGAAGAGAAAAAAAAAAAAGGAAAAGAAATTTCAAGGAAATAAAAAAAAAAAAAACAAGGGAAAAAGAAGGAAATAAAAGAAGGAAATAAGGTCACTGAGTGAAACTGAAAAAAATAATTCACCACTACACTCTCACAAGCAAATATTTATTTCCACTTCAAACAAAGTGGAAGATAAAGGACCAACATTCAAAAAAAAAAGAAACAAAGGGCAACGAAGGAGCATAAATAAACAAAAAAAAAAACCACATTCATTTGCACATCAAACGAATTTCTTTTTATTATTATTATTATTATTATTATTTTAAGGAACTCAACAAAGAAACAGAATCTCACTGAATGTCGTACAGCAATCTTTTTGTGGCTAAACTGCCACGCAACCTGAATGATGCCGATCTAGAGCAGATCTTCGCCGAGTATTTCCCAATCAGTGCCAAGGTGATGTTGGATGCCGCCACTGGAAAGAGTAAAGGCTTTGGCTTTGTACTCTTCAACACCGAAGAGGAAGGACGTAAGGCGTATGAAGGAATGAACCGCAAGAGCACGCGGGCCTGTAATCACAACTTCACACTTGTGATTTACCCCTCACAGCACTCTGGCAAAGCCGCTGCGAGTGCCTCCAACGCGCTCTACATTCGCAACATCCCCGTGAGTGTTCCGCAGCATCAGGTGGAGCAGTTCCTCGCGTCCTTCGGCACGCTCTTGTACTGTGCGATGCGTGAGGACCACTACGGCAGCCCCGTGTGGGTCGTCTACGCGGAGTACGACTGCCTCGACTGCTCCGCCAACGCCCTGCGGAAGCTGCACGGCAACAGTCAACACTTCGGCAACCCGCCGGTGATGGTGAAGTACGCCGACAGCGAGGAGGCCAAACGCGAGCGGCGGCGGCGGCGCGAGGAGGGAAAGTCGGCGCCCGCCCCCGCCCCCCGCAGTGCGTGTGTGTTCCCGCCGCCCCGCCGCCCGCAGGACGCCTGCCACGCCGCCCTCGGCAGCAGCGGCAGCAGCAACAGCGCCGCCGGCTGCTCGCGCGAGTCCACGAACTGCTCGATTGGGCCAACGCCGAATAGTGATGCCGCCTCCTCCGTCTCGTCGGCGTATAAAGTGCTGGACGCCGTCTTCACCGCCTCACCACCGCCGCCGCCGCCACCGCAGATGCTCTTCGCCGCCGCACCACCGCAACTGCCGCCAATGTATCCAATGGAGTTTTCTTATCACCCGCAGCCACTGGCACCGCCCGTGATACATCCAGGCCATCTCAGTGGGTGCTCCACTGAAAGTATGCCACCAGTCGTAATTGTTCTGGAAAATGGACAGCAGTTGTTACTTGCCCCAAATGCCGTAAATGTGCGCCCCTCAGACTTTGCGGCTTCCGCAGGAAACACCTTGTTCTGGCCTTCTATGGATGGGATGTATCCACCGATGTCACCATCACAGCTACCACCGTCTTATGCCGCTGTACCTTTCCCGTAGACATCTCACATAACTAACCATTTTGTTGTTGTTTTTTAAGGTTAGAATTGTACTGGGAAAAGAAATTAATTTTAAGGAATTCATTCTTTAAATAAGAGGCAAGAGAAAACAAAAGGAAAAAAAAAAACACAAGGGGAAAATCTAATTTATTTGGTACTGTGAATATTTCTGTGTCCTGCGGATCTCTCCACTCTTTGGAAAGAGGAGGAAGATAGAAGGGCGGAGTTTCTTCACTGTGTCTCTCTCAGTCTTTTCTTCTTTGGTTCGCCCATCATGTGCAAACACATACACATACGCACAGTAACAATTACAGATTGATAACGATGTGGGAGTAAACTCACTTGACTTGTCTTTGAAACCAGGTGTGTATCTGAGTGTGCGTATGTATGTGTGTCTGCAGGAGAAAAGAGAAGAGAAGAGAAGAGAGAGACACAGAGCTAGATAATGGAGGAACGAAAAAAAAAAAAATGTGTGCGTGAATGTGGAAAGGAAGTAAATGTTTTGTTTCCCCCTATCAGAAGCAAAGACTGTTGTAATGCAATTTGTTTATTTCTTTCGGTTTGTGCATTTATTGACCTTCTTGTTGCTTGTTATCATTTTTTTTTTTTTTTTGTTTCCGTATGCGTGGTTACTGCTTAAGAGAAGGAATCTAAAAAGATAAAGGAGAATGAAAGGAATCAAGAAGTTTTTTTTTCTTTTTTAATATTTCCCCCGCCCCCTTTTTTTTTATTATTATTATTTTAAGACGAAAAAAGAAATCATCTTGTTTTTTTTTTTTTTTTTTTTTTTTTTTTTTTTT
>NW_021639849.1:384101-384419 GCF_002087225.1 Trypanosoma theileri
GCACCTCGTTATTGGTGATATTTGCAAAAGAACATATAAATGCCCTTGAGGAGATGCGGAAGTAGAAGAAGTCTCATCCAATAAGAGAAGTGAAGGGAGAAATAAATCCATTAAGGGATGATGAAAACGAAAAAGAAAAAAAAAAAGGTGAGAAGGCAATTAAGTAGATAAGAAAATAATAACTCTGTAAAAAAAAAAAAAAAAAACGAAACTTTTCTTTTCTTTTTTCCCTCCTTTCTTTTTCTTTTTTATGTGTATTTTTCTTACATGAACTTGTGCCTGACAACAAAAAAAGGAACACAAAAGGAAAAAAAAAAA
>NW_021639849.1:386039-405892 GCF_002087225.1 Trypanosoma theileri
TTATTATTATTATTATTATTATTATTATTATTGTCTCTCTGCATATGAACAACAATACCCGGCAACACGATGACTAGATACTGTGTGTTTCCTTCTTCTTCCTCCTCACATGACTGCTTATATTATTATTAATATTATTATTGGGATGATAATATATAGTGTATCCATGTCTATATGTATTTATTTATTTATGTACAGTGGGAGTATGAAGGGGCGAAGTCGAACAGGTCGTTTTTTCTATTCTCAAAAGGGGGAAACAGAAGTATACACACACACACAAAATCAAAAATGATACCAAAAGGAAGCCTCAGTTTGTGCTACTGTCGATTATTATTATATTATTGTTAGTATTATTATTGTTATTATTATTATTAGTATTATTATTATGATTTAGTATTAGTATTACTTGCAATTTAAACATTTTTTTTCCTTTTTTTTTGGTTGAACAGACAGAGATGGGACGCCAACAAATTCCCTGCTTCCACCTTCACTCTTTGTCGATGATACTTTTTTTTTCTCGTAAATTCATTTATGGACTCCCCTCTCTCCTTCTGTTAACATTATATATATATATGTATATATATATATATATTAATGGTTGTAGTCCCATTCCGAAGATCATTTACTTTCTTTCTCTCTGTACATATATATATATATATATATATATAGGTTGAAGAAGAGAAGGGGGTGATGAGAGGAGAGAAAAGGAGTTTGGGGGAATGAAGGCGGTGGGAGTGGGAGCTTGAGAGAAAAGAAGAAAAGTAAATACAACGACTAACAAAAAGGAAGGAATGGAAAATTAAAAAAAAAAAGCAGATGAAAAAAGGAAAACGAGAAAAAATGGTAATTCAGAGAAACCTTCTTTTACAGAATTACCCCCATAAGAATTATTAATTAATTAATTTATTTATTTAAATTCATACCACTAAACAACAACAGCAACCAAAAAAAAAAAAAAAAAATTTGAACAAATCACACGTAAACATGACGTCCTCACCATATATAAACACCGCCCCTCTTAAAGGGCGTATTTTACTTGTTAGATGAAAATAACAAGAAGTTGAAAGAGAAAAACAGTGAAAATAATAAAATAAAATAAAATAAAAAAAGCAAAGAGAAAAGAAGAAAAAGAAATAAAGAAAAATTAAGAATGAACGATGAAGGCGATAAAGAAAACAAAAGAATAAAAATAAAAACACAATCTCTCTGGTAGCCACTTACACGAGAATAGAGAGAGACATAGAATACATCATCATTATCAATATACATATATGGTCTTGTGGTGCTCTGTGTTTATTGTTTTGTTTGTTTGTTTGTTTGTTTTCTTTTTTTTTTTCTTTTTGTGTTCTCTTTGCAAACACCATCATCAAGAATAAAGACAATTGAAATAAGATGAGAGACCCTTGTTTTTTTTTTTTTTTTTCTTTTCTTTTCTTCTTCACATCTCTATAGATACCCCCACACATACATGTATACATAGACATTATACCTGAGTCTGTGGGTTGGGGAGTACGGGAAGAATCAAACAGCATTTTTTCTTTTTCTTTTCTTCCCTCATTGATGAGAGAGGAGAACGAAAAAAAAAAAGAGGATTTTAAGTATTCTTTTATATTGGAGGCCAATTTATATCTCCAGCCATATTATATTGGTAATTTCTTTCTCTCCTCTTTTTTTAAAAAAACTTCTTCTTGTTCTTCAGCATCTTTGCTTTCTCTCTCTTTCTCTCTCTTTCTTTTTCTTTGATGATGGTTGTTCTGTTTTTTTTTATTTTAATTTTTCATTTTTCATTTGTTTTTCTTATTTTCTCCTTCAGTTTCAAATGTGGTGCTCTGAAAGTAAAAGCGATTTGTTTGTTTGTTTGTTGTGTGTGCTGTTCTGCCCGATACACCAAAAGTAACCCTATTATGCCTTTTTCCGCAACTTGCAATGAAGAGAATGAAAAGAAGGGGAAACATGAAAGCAGAATTTTTTTTTTTTTTTTACGTACGAAAAAAAAAAAAGAAGAAAAAAGAAATTGTGAAGCAAAGACGGAAATAATTATGTGCCTGATATGGATAATAAATGTTTTTATTATTTTTAGGAATGAAAATATAGCTTTCTTTACTTTCTTTCCTATTCACTCAATCTTCTTTTTTTTTTTCTATTGGTTCTCTCTCTCTATACATGGTTCTATCTATCTATCTATATACCTTTTCTATCCGTGTCTTCTTATTGTTTTCTTCTTTCTTTCCTTCTTTCTTTCTTCTCTGTTTAGTTTCTTCTTTTATACAAAAAGTCACAGACGTGGCCAAGAAAAAGAAATCGACTCCCGTCAACAAATCACACACACACACACATCTACACAACACAAAGAAAAATAAGTATATATACCACATACATACATATATATATATATACACTAGAAAGATGCCTTATCAGAACCTTTTTGTGGCTAAACTCCCACGCAATGTGAATGATGCCGATCTAGAGCAGATCTTCGCCGAGTATTTCCCAATCAGTGCCAAGGTGATGTTGGATGCCGCCACTGGAAAGAGTAAAGGCTTTGGCTTTGTACTCTTCAAGACCGAAGAGGAAGGACGTAAGGCGTATGAAGGAATGAACCGTCGACAAGCCGTCACGCAAGGCCACCGCTTTCATCTCTGCGTGTTTCCCTCGCAGCACTCCGGGCGATCCGCCTTCTACGCCTCCAACGCGCTCTACATTCGCAACATCCCCGTGAGTGTTCCGCAGCATCAGGTGGAGCAGTTCCTCGCGTCCTTCGGCACGCTCTTGTACTGTGCGATGCGTGAGGACCACTACGGCAGCCCCGTGTGGGTCGTCTACGCGGAGTACGACTGCCTCGACTGCTCCGCCAACGCCCTGCGGAAGCTGCACGGGAAGAATTGTTACTTCAACGGCGCCTCCGCCATCATGGCGAAGTACGCCGACAGCGAGGAGACAAAACAGGAGCGGCGGCGGCGGCGCGAGGAGGGAAAGTCGGCGCCCGCCACCGCCCCCGCCCCCCGCAGTGCGTGTGTGTTCCCGCCGCCACCCCAACAACACACCGCGCAGCAGCAGCCGGAGCCCATAAAGACAAACAAACGAACAACAACAACAACTCCAGCGGCCGCAGCGACGGCAGTGACAACGGCAGCGGCGGTTCTTCCAGTCGATTCGGCGGTGTGGTTGCGGGACACGCGGAAGAGCAGCACGCCGGATAGCAATGAGAACAACTACAGTTTCGGCATGGAGGGCGTGGAGACCGGCGGACGCAAAAGTCCTGCAGTGGTGTATCGCCACAATCCCTACTCTCTCGCTCATCTCGAGAAGACAGTGGTGAATCAACCTGTTCGAGGACCACGAAATCTCGTTGCCTGATTGCCTACAGCGCTTTACTAGGGAATAGAGAGAGAGAGAGAGAGAGAGGGAGAAAAGGAGATGCAATACTCTTCTCGTTTTCTTCATAGCTGAGATAGGCTTTCTGGGGTGAAGTGTAGAAGGATGTGGAATTTGGGCATGTCACCACCCTAAGAGTTTGCTAAAAATGGGATACGTAATACATTTCTTTTCTTATTCATTTTTTTTTTTCGTTTATTTCTCATACATACTCTGTGTTTTCTTTCTTTCTTTCCTTATCTCTTAAAAAAAAAAGTCGTTTCATTTGATAAAGAGAGGGAGGTGAACGAACTGGAATGAGGAGTTGGGAACGCATTCCTCTGTTGACAGGTCACTTGAAAAGGAAATACATTTCCTTTTCTTTCTCTCTCTTTCTCCTTCCCTCTCTCTCTCTCTCTTTATTTCACTCTTCCGAGTATTGGAAATGAGGAGTGAGTAGAATATCATAGCCTTTGGTTTATCTCTATTCTTTTTTTTTTTTCTTTTTTATTATTTGCGCGCAATTATCATTTTTTTCTTTTACTTTTTTTTAGGGTTATTACTGTAGCCGAACGCTACACTCACTCTTTCTCACCCTTCGTGTCAAACATCAACGGAGGGAACTTTACTTTTTTTTTATTGTTTTCTTTTTGGAGGGTAATCCTCTTTGGCCGTGTGAACAAACTCCAGGAATGGAATAGTGAGAAAGAGAGAAAGGGAAGGGGGATTCGAATTATTGTATTTTTTTGTTGTTGTTAATGGAAAGGAGAAATGTAGAGGGGGGATAAGGGAAGAAAACGATAAACGTACAATTTAATATGCACATGTACTTTTTTTTTTCTTATGTAAGGTAACAAGAACGCGAACGATACCTTTTTTTTTTTCAATACATACACTTTCTCTCTATTTATTTTTCTTTTTTGTATTCCTTCTCTCTTGGTGTTTTTTTTTGTTGTTGTTTTTTGTTTTCTTTCTTCGATTTCACTTCATCTCATTTTGTTTTTTTTCATGCTGCTCGATCATCTCATTTCTCTCCACAACTATATTTGTATTGTTTGGAGTACTGGTGTGAAATCGTTAATGAACGAGGAGCAAAATAAATAAAATGACTTGGAGGATGCTAAAGGCTGTTCTAGCTATTGAAATAAGAAGTTCATATATATAAATATTTATATATATGTTGGAGGTGAATTACGGATAAACGATTTGGGGAAAATTTTTTTTTTAAAAAAAAAAACGTTTTTTTTTATTTATTTTATTGTTTTTTGATTTCTTTCTTTCTTTTTCTGTATTTGTTTCTATTTTCCCCCACCTTCTGTTTTTTTTTTTTTTTTTTTTAATTCTGGAATAACAATGCGAGGCTGAAACCATTAAACCAGGAGTGAATAAAAAATGTTTGTACGCATTACTTTCAGTTTTTTGTGTTTATGCGTATTCATGCATTTTTCTCACCCAGCCCAGCCGAAAAACCAAAAGAAAAGATATTAATGTTGGGCACTTTTATTTTTACTTAACTTTTTTTTTTTTGAAAACGAAAACGTCTTGTGTTTTTTTTTTATTATTATTATCTTTTTTGTTATTTTTATTTTTTTCTTTTCCTCTCTTCCTGTGTATGCGAGTGGATCATGTGTTTTATTTTCACTTCTTTCCATTATCGTTCTTATTCTTTTCTTTTTTTTTTTTTTTTTCTTTCTGCCTTAAATGACATTTCCCTCTTCTCACCTCACTCCGTTTGTGTGTGTATAGAGATAATAAACAGGGTGAGAAGATGGAAAGTCAATAGGGGTTTAAAGAGAAAAAAAAGAAAAAGAGTGAAAGTAATGAATAGAAGTGAAATAAAATAACAAATTAGCTGCGGGGAAGAAGCAAGAATAATAAGAGGATGATGGATGGGTGATTGTTGTGATGATGATGAGAATGGAGGGAAAAAGAGGGAAATGGAAAGAAATGGAATATAATATAATATATATATATATATATATATATATATATATATATATATATATATTCGTATTCCATCAGTTTCTATTTCACTGTTTTTTTTTTTTCTTTCTCAGAGTATCATAGCCTATATCATACTCTCCTCTTTATTTACTTAATTTACTTTTTTTATAATTTTTTCTACTTAGATGTTTCATGTATCTATGCCGCCCGGGAAAAGGGCTTATTCGAATGAAGACGGAAAAAAGAAAACTTTTTTTTTTTTTATTTTATTTCTTCCTGTTTTTCTTTAATTGAACATATGGAGAGAAAAAAAAAAGGCAGCCGAAAGAGAGTAAATGGAGGAAATTGGTTTTTCTCTTTCTGTGGGCTTTTTTTTTCCTTCTTTTCCTTTCAATTTCTATTTCGTTTGCTTTCTTTTTTTTTTATTCTCTTTTCTCTCCACTTTTTTTTTCTTTTTTTTTCTCTTTATTTCTTAGGGAAGGGAGTTTTTTTTTTCTTTTTGTATCGTTTATTGCTGAAGAATATATTATTGGGATTCTCTTGTTTTTTTTTTCTTTTATTTGGCCTTAAATTACGATTCACTTCTGTATATATATATATATATATATATATATATACATTAAATGGATTTAAACAAACATGTGGTACCGTCAGAGGCTTGGTATTATGTGTGCGTAACCCAAGATGTACTGACGCAGCTAGATGCATTGTTACAACAACTTGATCAGAAGAAGGAAAGCACAAAAACAGATGAGTATAATGTAGTGGAAAAGAAAGTGAACCGAGTTCTTCACGAACGTTTACCCAAACTTTTACAACAACTTTGGCAAGAGATCTGTGTAGGGATAACAGCTGTTCTTAAAGCACATACCGCTCAACCCAGTCATGAGGAAAAGATGTGGAGTGAGTTGGGAGAACAGTGTTCACAGTTATCGCTCTTGAGATCTCTTTATAGATTTATTATGGCTGCCCTCTCTGGAAAGGCAATGTCGAATGGGGGTGGAACTATTGTAGAAGTTCGCGGGATTGCACGCTTGCTGTATCTGCGGGGTTGTGTATTATCGTCAAGTGAAGGGCAAGAATTAAAACAGTGGATGATTGATTTCGTATTGGAATTATATAAAACTATATTTACTCAAGTAGAGAATGGGAATGCACGATTTGATGAGTTGCAGAAAAAAATAACGGTATGTAAAGAAACTTTTCGTGAGTCTTCTTCTTATCAATCTCAACAACAACAACAACGTCAACATCAACAACAACAAGAACCACATCAAGGCATAGGTTCATCTAATGTAAATCTAGAAGCCGAAGTGGGAAGTTGTTCTGATGAAGAAATATGCAAAGAACACTTGAAATTTCTTAGGGCAGCGTGTATTGGATTAGCAGATGATCTCATCACTTTTCTGAGACAACAAACATTAGAAGATTTACAGTCATCTCCACCTTTAAAGGAAAAGAATGATGGTGATGATAATATTCAACCCAATCTCTCTGCTAGTGAACCCACCGACACGGTAGTGGAGTTAACAGGAGTTGTGAAGGACTCTCATTTAACCGCTGGCGCTGATCGTTGGGTATTTTTTCGCATCCGCCCGAACGATTCTCCTCCACTCACGCTTGAGGAAGTCTCTCTTCAAGTGCGTAACTTTTACGATGTGTATAATGCGGAGAAGAGTAGTATGGCCTTTGCCTTTGCAGACGGCTACGGGGAGGACTACACAGATCTCTTTGATGCCCTCGAATACCGCTACTGCTTTACCGCCCCCGAAAAAATACCCACAGCAGCAATAGAAACAACAACAACAACAAAGGGAATAGAAACAACTGGAACTACACCAATAGCAACAACAACAACAACAACAAGAGTGGAGGGAGTCACAATGTCTGTTCCATCTGAAAAACAGTTGCCTGATGGGGAAGTGCCTAAAGAGGCTGAAGAGGGAGTAAAAGAGTCGGATAAGAAGTCTGAAGAAGGCGGTGGATGTTCTGTTATGTGAAGAAGAGCATCTAGTAGAATGAAAGAACAAAGGAAAGAAAAAGAATAAACTCTTTTTTTTTGTTGTTGTTGTTGAACAGAAAGCGTTGCAGAAGTTCTTCTTTCTGTTGAGTGATTTCCAGAGAAGAGTACTTCTTTTTGCAATGATGCTGCTTTATAAGAGAATCTATATTTGTTTACTTTTAAATAGTTTTGCTTTTCTTTCCATTTCTCTGTACTGTTGGTGCAGAATTGCTATACAATTCACATCTATGAAATACATATACTCTTTTGTTTTTTTTTTTTATTTTCTTTTTTTGGATGTTTAGATTAGACGAAGCAAAAGAAAAAAAAAAGAAAGAAAGAAAGAAAGAAAAGTATAAATTGATAGACGAGAGAGGAATACTGCAGGGACGATGTTCTCTTATGTTAATGGCAACACCATTCAAGATATACAAGCCCAACAACTCCTTACGAGAATAGATGAACAATTGGAGCGGTGGAATAAAAAGTATGGATCTATCACTCAACCTACACGGCCGGAGACATTCGTCTCTAGAGAAGCGTGGAATTCCTCAAATGTAAACTCTGCGACTACCTTATATGGAGAGTCTACACATACTACTAATAATACGAATAATACTCCAACAGCAACAACAACAGCAGCTGCTGCTGCCGCAGTAGAGTCGATATCAGTCCCTAATAATGAGGAAAAACTTACCAGTTCAGTGTTACTCACACGTATAGATGGACTGGAAAAACAACTACGTGCTGCTGAGGAAGATCGTGTAAATCTTCGGCAGCTTCTTTCAGCTACAGAGCGTCGACTTTCAGAAGTCTTAACTGCTCAAAAGACACTTCAAAATGAATGGATTTCATTTCGTGAAGAGTTTTTAACATTTTATCGAAGGAATAATGAAGATAACACAACAATATCAACAACCGCATCTAATATAGAGTCTGATAGATATCATGGCACACATTTCGTACAGAGACAAAATAATAATAATAATAATAATAATAATAACAGCAATAACAGTAGTAGTACCTTCTCTGGTCCTCCAACAGTTACTTCCACAGAGTTAGCAAACACACAAGGTGTTTCCTCGTCAATTAGTTTTCTTAGAAATGAAGGAACCCCTGGTGGGATGCCGTTAAGGAATGCTTCCGCATTAGGTATCGAACCTGCACAGCAACGCAGAATGGTGTTAGAACAATTAGCGCATCGTCTTTCAATTCCATTTGGATCCTGAGATGTAGAGGATATACATTAATCATGGATAGATAAAGAAAGAGAGAGTTTTTGGTTTTTACCCTTTTTTTTCCCCATTATATTTACAAGAATTAGAGATTATATTCCCAAATGTTTGATACAAATATGTTTTACTAACCAACCCCTCTTTGATGGGTACAGGTGTATCTGAAGAAATAGTGTCTATATATTTTTTGTTTCTTATTCTCCTCTTTATCTATTTTCACTTTTATAGACAAGAGAAGTAAAATGGTGCTTCATATTTCTCTTGTGGGGAAATCAAATCATTCCCCACCAACACGATTGGATCTGTTAGAGAAACTGCGCCGTTTTTCTCCCCGTGCTTATCATGCCACTCGCTCCTATTTATGGACAGAAGACAATTTATTCACTAATCTTTCTCCAGTGAAAATAATAACTGCAGTGGCACCTAAAGGGGATTGTGATTGTTGTTATTATTATGCGTTTAAAGCCGATTTGTCCTGTGGAGGAAATAACGAAGATGTTCGTGTGGTCGCCATGCTTCTTCTAGACCTCACAGCCGCAGTGGAGGAGATCGCGGCGATTATAACTGAGCAAGAAGATGTTGGAGAAGAAGATGTGAGTGATGTATTGCTTGTGGAGTTGGCAGATGTAGTGGAGCAATCAGAAGAGAGACGCCGAGCCTATTTGAGACGCTGGGCCGCAGAGGAACACAATTATCATCGTAAAATGGTAAACCGTGTGGTACTCTCATCTGGTGATCTCTTTATTCTTCCACTCTCTTTACCGTATACTACTTTTATACAAAATGAATCAGAAAAGGAAAATGATAAAATAAAAGTTTCTTTAGCTTTTCTCAGTTTAGATAAAGAAACAAAGGAACATTGTCGTGAGAGGGAACTCACAGAGGCTTTACATGATTGGGCAAATGGGGTGGAAAGAGTCATGCGAGAAGAATCTTGGCATCTCGCAATAGTCTCTATACCCGCTTCTGTAGCCGAACTCATTAATGTTTATCCACATCTTGTACAGAAGGCACTATTACATCATAGTGTTCGGGAACCATTACATTGGCTTCAAAGTGGTACACTCGCTTCCATCTCATCTAGTCATGCAGAAGATATTGTTCGTGTAGTTATTCAGGAATACCGTATTTTAGTACAAAATAATCGTTACGTACGAGTACCATTAAGAATGCCACGATATACATTTGCTCACTTTTATTGTACAAGTATACCTCCTTCTCTGAGAAGTGAACCGCTAGTAGTAAATTACTCTTCAAATACTCAGAAAAATAATTTGAATATAGTTACAGATGAAAAGGAAGTTTTATTAGGTCTTCAACTCACCATTGCACTTCATAGACTTCGTTGTGAAGTGCCTGGTTCACATAAAGAAGTTATTGAACAATTTTTAAAAGATTTACAACGTAGAAATGATGAGACGAGTATGATTTCTAATGTTGTAAATGATCCTAATGATGTCCTTTCACAACGTAGACTTAATCGATTGAGACGAAGAATGATGCCTGTGGCTTCTATGCAGGGACATTCTACGGATTGGATGCGTACATATGCACAAGAGGCCGCGAGGATGTATGATGTTACAGATAAAGAGTTTGCTCGTTTTGATGAAAACATGCTGAACTCCAGTGAGAGTGACTCCAGTTCACAAGAGGAGAATAATACAGATAAATATGAGAGTGATGATGATACTATCTCTACTACAGAAGATGAGATTCATGCTGTGGAGAGGGAAATTGAGGAGATGGAACCTTTGTTGGAGGCAAAGATGCGAGAGGCGGTGTTGGGCAGAGATGGTGTTTGCAGTGGAAATGAAAATGAAACTGCAGCGTTGGCCGCAGTAGCAGAGAACGTTTTATTCCGTGAAACTGTTCAGATGCTCGCTCATGATGATGATCCCTGCAGAAGTTGAAGTAAGGAAAGAAGGAGGTAAAAAAAAAAAAAAAAAGAAATAACAACGAAGAAGAAAGAAAGAGACGGGGTAGTGGGAGGTGAAAGAGACTAAAATGAGATATAGAATGTAATGATGTATTCTTTTTTTTTTTACTTTGAGAACAAAATGTGGATTTATTGTTGTTGTTGTTTTTTTTTTTCCTTTTTTTTTGTTTTTTTTTTTTTATGTTTTCTCTTGGTTGAAGGGAAGTGTAGTACACTCTCAAGATAAGCATAGGCAGAGAGTTAAAAGTACGATATATATATATATACATAGAGAGAAAGAAAGAAGTATATAGAGAGAAATAAGAATATTAAGAAATATAGAGAAGGAACAAAGGAAAAATAGAGATAAAAAAAAAAAATGTCACAATCGAGTGAGAGTGTATTGCGTGAATTACAATTACGTGGTACGCAAGTAATCTGTATTGCTGTTTCTGCAGAGTACCTTATTTGGTGTAGTCACAGTGGTGGGGTTTCTAAACTCTATGTGTGGTATTGCTGGGAAGAACAGCCCTCTACGGAGCCGCTGGTGGAATTGGGATTTACACCATCTCTCATCTCCCTCTTTCAAGAAAAGATTCTGTTAATAGGTGAAAGAGCATTGGCACTTTTTACATTGGAACGTCATCCACTCTGTATATTGGCTGGAGGAGGAGTAGAAGAACAAGAAGAAGAAGAAGAATGTTCTTTAACAGAAGAATTTGTTTGTGGTTGTGTGATAGAAGGTGTGAATCAAGCCACATGGACACCAGATGGTTTGACTGTTGCCCTTTCCACACCAGACCAACTTGTATTAGTGGATTGTCGAGTTGGGTATACGGGTAATGGTGATGATAGTGGTAGTAGAGGAGGTGAGAGATGGCCATATCAGTTAGTAGACTGTGGTTGTTGGTATGATGATCACGGTGCTGCCTTTGCTGCATTTAGTGCAACTCGTTTATTTCTTATATCGTATCAAAATCATTTAGTAAGTATTCGTTATAAAAATGAGGATGATGATATTTGTTGTCATGTAGAGTCTATACTAGATCGGGATGGTCATATTCTTTCACGTGCGCATCAAGTAACTTGTTTTGCTGTTGGGGGAAGTGAAGAAGGTCATCTCGTAGTGGGATTTTCAGATGGAACGGTAAAACTCTTACAACAAGAGACATTAGATGTATTTTTTACTCTTAATGTGACGAAACAATTATACCGATCGGTAGATCCATCTACTATTCCAAAAGAAGTGGAAGAAGGAGGAATGTGTGTGCTGGACGTGACAGTAGGTAGAAAATTTTTTTTATTAGTTCGTCCAGATGCTGTGATATGTTATGATAAAAACTCTATGGAATTGTTAATAGATCGAACATTATTTCTTTCAGATGATAATTCTGTATTATGTGCGGTTTCAGGAAATGGTTCATGGTGTGTTTGGTCACCAAAGAAACAAGATTTCATTTATTATGTTCCTGGTGTAGAAGTATGTAGTTCGAATATCAATAATGATGATATGATTCACGCCAGAGAGGCACTCCGTGCAGAACTCTTAGAACCTCTTTTATTACCTTATCAACAACAATTAGCAGCGGCTACAGCTGCATCTGTTGGAAAAGGTACTGGTAAAAATGATAAAAATAATAAGAAAAAAACGAATTTGAATGTGGATAAACCAGTAACCTTTGGACATCCTATTAAAAGTAGTGGTTATGCTGCTAGTGTGCCCTGGAGTATTCAAAAACAAGAAAAGGATATACGGGCCAAAACACGTAAACCGACACGACTTCCACCAATAACCGCCGCTCCTCTGCGGTATAAAGCATTACCATTTTCTAATCATCCTTTGCAACCAATGACAAATAGTAATAAAATTCTTTCTTCTTCACCTATTCATCATGCAGTTGTAACCTCAGCTACATTCTCAGCAGCAGGTGCTGGTCTTCTTACAGCCTCTGGTGATACCACAGCAAATTGGCTAAAGTATCCAGTGGCAAAAAATGGAGGAGATGGTAAAATGATGCGAGCCCATAAGGCTCCATTAAATACAGCAGATATTAATCTTTCTGTTAATGCACCTATTGTTGCAACTGGATCAGCTGATGGTATGATCGCAGTATGGCAACCTAGTAAACGTGCATCACCTTATATTATACAACAAGTTGGTAAAGAAGTACGAAGTGTAAAATTTTTCTACACAGATAAATTTCTTTGTTACGCTGCTGGAAACACTGTAAATTTATCTCGTTATGCTTTAGATGATGGTGGTGGTGATTTACATCGTAAACGTAATGAATCCAAAATGGAGAATGTATTAAGTTTTAATGCAGGTTCCGCTCATTCTGTGGTAGCTATAGATGCTATTAATTACTTCACTTCTAACATTATAGTTTGGGCTGGATCAAATAAAACTGTTGGTATTTATGATGTTTCTGCTGAAAAAAATATTCGTCTAGTTGAAGAGGCCCATACACGACCTATACATCATATTGGGATGATGACAGCAAGTAGGTATGCTTCACCTAGTACAGATCTTTTACATATGTACATAACAGCTGGATTAGATAACACCGTTCGGGTTTGGGATCTTCGTCAAGAGCGATCGGTTAGACAATTGGCATTTCACCGCAACACTGCAGTTCCCGTTGGAGTGGCGCTTTCACCAACAGGTGCAATGGTGGCTGTTGGAAGTGAAAATCGTACAGTGTGCATTTACGATGTTGGCTCCGGTGCGGCTCTTGATAATGTGGTGGTAGCGGATATACCTACTGCAGTTTGTTGGCACCCAGTGGAAAATGTTCTCGCTGTTGGTATTACAACAGGTGGTATACATTTAATGGGGCAACGATAGAAAAAAAAAAAGAGAAGAAAGAAAGAAAGAGAAAGAGAAAAAGGAGGATGTTTTTTTTTCTTTTCCTGTATTTCCTTTTTTTTAAAAAAATATTTTACTTTTCTATTCATCTCTAGGTGCCTCTGTCTCTTTCTGTGGGGATCCAAAAGTGAGATGGGGGAAATAGAGATAATAATAATAATAATGGTTATGCTCTTAGAGTAATAAGGGAATTTTATTTATTATTCATTTGGAAAGAAGGACGAAAAAAAGTAGATCTATTTCTACCCTCTTTTTTTTTTTGCATTTTCTACATTCACTCCAGTAGTCACATTTTAAATTCCACATAACCGTAGAGAAGAAGGTAGTTGTGGAGATGTACCACCACAGAAATACTTCAGTCAAACCTGTGGGAGGGGAAAAGGCACATGTACCCACATTATCATCAGCAGCAACAAGAACAAAAGTCATTGAAAGAGAAGTATTAACAAATGGATCAGGCATTTCATCAAAAGATGAAGGAACAATATCTGGTGGCAGTATTGCTCAGAAGAAAAAAAATGTTAAGCAAACCTACAGGCAAGTGAAAAAAAAATATACTAAATCAAGAACGACGCATAGAAAAGGAGAACGTCCATGGATTGGAGCCATGCTTACTTTTTTATATTTTCTTCTTGTGAGATGTCTTATTTTAGTACCACTGCGTGCTATACAAAAGTGGATAAAAGAATATTCTGAACGAATGCAATCCCGGCGTACAGAACAGCGGTATCTTGATATTATGAATTCCACTGATAGTCTACATACATGGTTTACAGCAGCCGTCAATCTTGACAATCATCGTGGGATGCAAAAGTGGAAAAGAGAAATACCAGTAAAGACGGCTTGTGATGCGGAGGGACTTCTACAAGATGCGTTGTGTGCGAGAGCTCTTGCTTTATCTAAGAATGAACGGGCAATGGGTGAGTTCTTACGTTCACAACTTCATCGTACAGCCCATGGAATAACCAATCCGTATAATTATCGCTATTACACTGGTACAACATGCTATGTAGAAGACTATAATACGGCAATTGTAAAACTAATACAGACATTTAGTATATCATCTTCTAAAGAAGAAAATATGAATCCAACAACTATCATTCCAGTTAGAAAACCTCCTGATTTTTATGCATCATTGATGGGTAATAATATTACGACTCAAGTTTCTAATTGTACAACGGAAGAAGAAGAAGAAGAAGGGGAAGTAGAAGTACCCACTGTTAATGAGAAGGAGGGAGAAGAAAAGTACTGTAGTAAAACAGAATGTTGTGATGTAGGAGGAAGTCATATAGATAGTCCTCCTGATGGGGATGGTGATAGTGATAGTAGTTGTCGTACCGCCGTAGCAGTAGGACCGAAACTATCATGTTATCTTTCTTCTCTTCTTCATTGGGCATATGAACCTCGTCCGTTAAGTGAAACATCTCTAACAAATATTGAAAAATTAAATATTCTTCAAGATACTTTACAATCCTATGGAAGAAGTGCTCTTATGCTTAGTGGAGGTTCAACTTTGGGAGTTTATCACACAGGTGTTGTTCGAGCTCTTTTTGATGCTGGATTACTTCCAGATATTATTTCTGGTTCTTCCGCAGGTTCTATTATAGCTGGACTTATTTGTACTAAATCAGAAGATCAACTTCGTATATTAATGCAAGAATCCGTACTTACAGTACAAACACTTCAATTAGAACCCTTTGATGAGGGTGGATTTTTTCAAAATTTAAAACGTCGAATTAAAACTGGTGCTCTTATGGATATTCGAACTCTTATGGAGTGTCTTCGTTCTAATTTTGGAGATATTACATTTGAAGAAGCTTATCATAAAACTGGTCGTATATTAAATGTATGTGTTACGAGTGATCAATATAGTGGTTCTCATACAGATAGACATATGCTTCTTAATTATGTAACTTCTCCAAATGTAGTTGTTTGGAGTGCTGTGAGTGCCAGTTGTGCTCTTCCAGGACTTTTCACAGCTGTTCAATTAATTGAAAAACATCCTGGTGGTAAATTTCATCGTTTTCTTCCTGGTCAATTATGGTGTGATGGAAGTTTAGCAAAAGATTTACCACGTGAAAGTCTTTCTGCTTTATTTAATGTGAATTATTTTATTGTTAGTCAAGTCAATCCACATATTATTCCATTTTTACGAAAACACGCATCCCCTTTAGTGTATAAACAACAACGACCAAGAAAAATTCTTAGCCGAATTTGGTATGGTTGTTGTCGCGAAGCACGTCATTGGGTTTTAAAACTATTTAATGCTGGTTTGCTATCCAAAACAGGAAAATTTGAATTACTTTACTTATCCTTAACTCAATGCTATGATGGTGATATTCTTATTCTCCCCATTGGGAATGTTTTACATGCGGTGCCGGATTATTTCAATATTGTCGCCAATCCCAGTCCTGAGTATATTGCGTTTGTCACTAGTAAGGCTCAACTTCGTACATGGCCTCATCTTAATCAAATTCGTCATTCCACAATGATTGAAAGGACTCTCCTTCAGGAAATTGCCATACTGAAGGAAAGTATTGGAAAAGGTGAAAGAAAAAACGATTAATTAAAAAGAAAGTACATGTTATTAGTTTTTTAGTTTATGTCTTGTTTTTTGTTGTTGTTGTTGTTGTTGTTGTTGTTTCAGTTTGTGTCTGTTAATGCGTTTATTTTACTTTCGTTCGGTATCCCATTCTGATATCTCAAGTTTTTTTTTGTTTTTTTTATTATTATTATTATTATTATTTATTTAGTGTTATTGATGGAGTTTATATATATATATATATATATATATATAGTGAATATATGAGTATAAGTATGAGAAGTGATTGTTTTAGCGAGTCTGCATTTCTTTCTCTCTCTCTCTCTCTCTCTCTCTCTCTTTCACTCCTCCCTGTGAAGACAGAGATGAGTACGTTAAGATGCATATTATTATTATTTTTTTTTTTTTACCTTCCTTCTTATCATGACTGTGAAATATTATATGTAGCAGTCAAACTTTTCTTTATATGTTGATTTTATTTTATTTTTATATCCTCTCTTTTCTCTCTATATATATTTTCCTTTACCCTTCTTCTTCTTCCTCTTCTAGTCCACTCATTATCATTATCGAATAAATAATAATAGTAATAATAATAACAGAATGCTCTCTACAGATGCGATGGATCCATTTGAGTACCTCTTCATTGCGACTAGTGAAATATCACCGCTGCTGCCGTCCACTTTAGAAGCGACTGTTCGCCGCTCCCACAACCGCGCAGAAGACACCGCGACGGATCACACGGCCATTGAAGAGACGTGGAATAAACTCACAAAAAGAAATGATGGAGAGCCGCAGAGGGAGAATGTGTATAATGGATTAAAGTTTCGTTTACATGGCGTAGTGCAAGAGGGTAATAAGTGTAGTCTACAACTTGGTTTAACAGACTATAAGAGTAGTTTGGGAACGACAAGGAATATTGGTATGTATGCTGAGCTTGCGAAAAGAAAAGGTGTTCTGTTAGAGAATTATCTCGCGAATGCTTTGGGTGTGGAATGTTTTACTCTTACTTCTGATGGAATGGGGGTTTTATTTTGTCGATCAGAGTCTGTTAGTGAGTATCCTGGTTTCTTCTGTTTCCCTGGTGGACATGCAGAGCCTAATAAAATTTTTAATTGGCAACACTTTAAAGAAACCCACTCCAGAGATACTTCTACTATTATTACTACTACGAATAATAATAATAGTAATAATAATAATAATAATAATAATAAATCTTCTTCTTCTTTATTGAATGAGGCTGCAGGATGGTTTGAATATGTAACGACATCTACACTTGTGGATCTTCTCTTTGACGCAGCTACAATGGAAGTAGCGGATGAACTTGGGGTGGAACCCACTTCCTGTAGTAATAAAGGACTTTTAAGTGTTGTTAGAAATGTAAAGAGTAGAAAACCGGATGTTTGTTTTTTTATTCAATTAAGTCTTAACGCATCTGAAGTAAAGAAATGTTTTAATAGTCGAAGAGGGGCGGATGCTTTTGAATCAATTCCTAATTCATTGCGATTGATTGATCTTAACATGATCAAAACAGAAGAGGCGGCACGGTGTTTTGTGGAGGAAAAACTCCAGGGAAAATTAACTCCAGCATCTTTTGCGTGTTTGTTGCATGGGATAAAATATATTTAGTAATCACATCAAAAATATTTTTTTTTTTCACAATGATTACCCGAAATTAAAGAAAACGTTATTTATATAATGATCGCTTTCTTTTTGGAGATGGGAAAAAAAAAAAATTCTACAAAAGAGAATGGAGAAATGGAAGGTGGGTAGAGGGGGGAATACAAAATGGATAATAAAAAAAAAAAAAAATAGATTTGGTGACTAATTTTTACAGACCCAATTACTCTATGTGTTCTTATGGTCATTATTATCTTTTTTTGTTCTCCTCCCTTCTTCAATCTCCTCCCTCTTCTAATGTTGTGTGAGCCTTACCATTCTTAATTGAGTAGAGGAAAGAGAAAAGGGAGAAAAAGGAGGCCCAATATTATTATTATTATTATTATTATTATTATTATTATTATTATTTAGATATATTCACAATGGATGACTGTACATTATATGCGACTTCACAATCCACTGCAGTGGCGATGCTGCGGTATTACACAAGAGAGGCCTCTCAGGTCCCGTATGTCTCTCTTAAGAAGTGCGGCATTACAAACATTAGTGAACTTCTCTCAGCCTTCACTCAACTTCCCAATATGCTCTCATTGGATCTTAGTGATAATAATATTATTTCACTTCCACAAGGTACGGATTTGGCTGCATGTATGCCCCAATTGCGTTCACTTGATCTCTCTAATAATCCATTAGAACTATCGGAATCTGTATTGATTACATTACAACATCTACGGGAATTGCGTGTTCTTCGTCTTTCATTACCATCCAACTCAAGAGTTAATGTGTGGATCGCCGAGTCCCTTCCACAATTGCAAATCTTAAATGGAGTGAAAGTCCATCGATCTAATGTGGTAAAAGGTAATTTAGTGACTTTACCTAATATAAAAATGGAAAGATATGTATGCTCTGAAGAAACTCCATGTGATGATGGGAATTCTAAACGGATGATATTACAGAATCCTTCAGTAATAAAGGAAAAGAATTTAATATTAAATACGTTAAAATTAATAGATTATAGTACGAAACTTCATAAACCGAGTGAAGAAACATCAACAACAACGACTAGGGAAGTTAGTTTTTTACAACAAACGGAACATCCTCAACTCTCTCTTCTCTCAGTTCTACGTATTATTCAAAGAATGGCTTGGAGTAAGCAAAGACGAGAAGAAGAACGTCGTCGACAAAATTTATTGTATACACAGAGTGAAAAATCATATCCCTATCACTATTATTATGAAACCATGATTCAGTATATGTTTGTATTTTTTGGAGAACAGTATTCAACTTCATCGGATGCAGAAATAGTTGAACATATTATGGGATTTATACGATCTCTTCATTATTATGTAGAGGTAGAAAAATGTATAGAAGCCTATGTTTTTTTACAAATACTTCATAATAGAATTGAGGAATCGTATTGGTTATTTTTTGAATCTCTTTCTTCAATGATGAGTGATCTCTTGGAACATATTGTTTCTTCAGACTCTTTGGATCTTAATTTAACTGTACTACAGTCTGATATAAATAGAGAAGATAAACAAAATAACTCGTGGATACATCATTGTGCACATCATGGGTTTTTATCTAAGGAACATGTATTTCGTATCGTGGATGCACTTATTCCCTTATCTCAACGGGATAGTTTATTACATATTGATCTTGTAGAAGCTGTTGTTAATCTTTTATCCGTCTCAGATAATAATAATAATAATAATAATGATAATAATAATATTAGATTGGAAGGATTACAAAGTACAACCGTCACAGCAGGTTGTCTTCTTCGTTGTTTGTGTGAAGTATTCGTAAAACACCATGAACGATCTATTCAACCTATTGTGGAGGCATTTTATACTATTATTGATAGTAGTAGTAATGAGGAGGACTCTATTGGAATAATAAACATGGCACAACTTCGAGATTTATTACAATGTATGGGTTCTCCTTTGGCTGCCAGCTCTGAGTTCTTTATGCGTGTACACATATCAACTAATGGACCGTTAGAAGATGCTCCTATTACTTTTTCTGCTGTTGTGGAAGCCGTACGTTATTTTGTTCGGGGATCTCCTTCATTCTCTGAATAGAGAAAGGGTTGTAGAGAGTGACGTATATAAATTATTTTTTTTTATATTTATTTGTTTATATATATATATATATATATATATATATTCTTGTAACTGTATTCACCTTGTATATTGTAATGGCTATAAATAGATAATTAAAGAGAAAAAAAAAAGAAAGGGCTCTAGTATATACTATATTTCCTGGATTATTTTCTCTGGAGATTATTTTTTTTGTATTTGTATCTCTGTTTCTTCTTTGTTTTTGTTGTTGTTCCTTTTTTTATCACTAGTGACTCATTGCCTGTAGTTTTTTTTTTT
>NW_021639849.1:405967-415291 GCF_002087225.1 Trypanosoma theileri
ACACACACACACACTTGTATACAGTGATATAGATAGATAGAGAGAAAGAAATATCAAAAATAAAATTCTTAGAAGTGTAAAATCCAACTTATTTTGTGGATATCGTACTCTCTCTCTCTCTCTCTATTTCTTTCTTTTTCTCTCTTTCTATTCAGTTAAGTGAGAGTCATTCATGGAGAACTACACTTTATGTGGGAAGATTGGGGATGGTGCTGAGGGTGTTGTATTTAATGTGAGGCATAATCCGACAAATAAGGGATTCGCTATGAAAGTGGTTCGTTGTGCAGATCATTCTAAAGTAAATAAAGCCCTTGAAGAGATTAAAGTTCTTTTACAACTTCGTCATCAACATGTTGTCTCGTATGTAGATTTCTTTCTTATATTTCCTAATGATGAAGTAAAACAAGAATTTACCATGGCAAGTAAAAATGATACGAAATTATCTTATACTGGACCAAACTGTCGTATGTATAGTACGAATAGTCTTCCTACTGGTACTAAACCTGAGAATGATACTATGAACAGTTCTAATGTCTTTTGTATGAATCCCTCTGAAGTCTGTGTATGTCTTGTAATGGAGTTATGTACATATGGAGATATGCAAAGTATGATACGGGATGCTAAACAACGTTTTATGGAAAATGGAAGACATCCCATTACAGAGGCACAAATTCTTTCTTGGATGGAACAATGTGCCTCTGCACTTTCCTTTATTCATGAACAAGGATTTCTACATCGAGATTTAAAACCAACCAATATTTTCTTTGATAATTACAAGGATGTAAAAATTGGTGATTTTGGTCTTGCAACTGCAGTTGGTATGGGTCGTCAGAGTATTGTTGGAACTCCGTTATATTTAGCCCCTGAACGTATGTTACACCAATTATATGATGAAAAAGTAGATGTTTGGGGTTTAGGCGTTGTGATGTTGGAATTAGTAACACTTTGTGATCAACCCATTAACAGTCGAGTTTTAGAAAATCCCCTGGTGGTTGAGAAAGTAGTGGAACAAGTTATTTCTATGGGATTTTCATCTAAACTTGGTGGACTTTTACGGGATATGCTGCAGCGATTTCCCGAAGGTCGTCCCTCACCTGCCGCTATTCTCTATCGACTCGCTGGCATGACAACAACAACACCAACAACAACAACAACAACGATATCCCCCAATCAATGCTGTGGAATATCTATTCCAAGTATTTCATTAGGGATGAGTTGTCCTAAATTACCCAATATCTTATGTGAATTATGTGAAGTAGAATCAGCAGTTTCAGCGTGTACAAATTGTAGTGCAGTTCTTTGTGAGGCTTGTGATCGGGCGCGTCATAAACATCATACTCGACAAGGGCATGAACGTAATTCATTAAGTCTTTTACGTTGTAGTCAATCTACCAAACCACATGTATTAACGGATCTTGACTCCAATAGCCTACCACCTTTAAAACGAAAACCAAATAATTGTAGTGCTAGTAATACTTTTTCACGTTTTGTATTTCCAGTTTTTTCTTCCGCTGGAGGAGGAGGAGGGAATTCTATTTGTGGAACTTCTATTACGGATCAATCGAGTAGTATTTTATTAAGAAGTATGAATACTGTCGCTATTCGTGTCCCTCAAGATTGTCCTACCATTACAGCTGCCTTAACAACAGTCCAACATATGCCGCATATACGTAAAATAGTAGTTTCAGGTAATACTATTCATAAAAATCCACTTATTTTGGGAGATCATTTACCAGATAATATAAAACTTATTGGTGAAAATCCATCTCCTGTTATTGAAGTAGATGATGTTTCTTCTGCTATTACATGTACTTCAGGACGTGGAACGATTGAAAATTTTATTATACGTCATGCTGGTAGAAAATCCTCAGCGGCGGAATCTCAAAATTCTGAAAAAGTACAAAAAAAGTCTACACGCCCTATTGCTGTTTCTATCAATGGAGGAGAATGGAAAATTACAAAATGTCGTATTTCATGTTGTATTGGTAGTGGTATAAGTGTAGCGGCGGATGTGGAAGCTGTTATCTCTCACTGTTTAATTCTTCAAGTGAAAACTGCCGGTATTGTCGTCTTGGAAGGCGGTAGAGGATTATTTGAGAAGAACTCTTTCACCAACTGTGATTTTGCCGCCTTTTTACTTAAAAAAAAGAGTTCCGCACGAGTTCGTGGAAATCATATCACTGAAGGAGCCGAAACGGGTATATTTTGTCAAGATGCCTCTGGTCTTGTGGAGGATAATTTTATCGCCAATAATGGAGGATGTGGTGTGGTCACCAAAGGGACGGATGCTAATATTATTTTTCGTGGAAACCGAATAGTGGGGAATGGACAAGCCGGATTTTTCTGTTGTGATGGTTCCTCTCCTATTATTTCCGATAATGATATTAGACAAAATAATCGTGCGGGTATTCTCATTAAAACCCGTGCCTCACCTAAAGTAACGAAAAATACTATATCTTGCGGAAAAGAGGCGGGTATTTACGTATTTGAGAATGGAGCCGGTCTTATTGAATGTAATGAATTAACAGAAAACAGTAATGCAGGTATTCTCGTTACTACCAATGGTAATCCACATGTGGTAAGGAATAGTATTCGGGGAAATCTTTATGAGGGTGTTTGGATTTGTAAAAATGGTGGGGGAATCTTTTGTGAAAATGATCTCCGTGATAATAAAAAAGGACCTAAAGATATTGAGGATGATAGCTCCATTGTCTGGATTGGGAACCGTGAATCATGAAATGAATGCAAAAAGAAAAATAATTAATAATAGTAATAATAATAATAATAATAATTTATTTTTAAACCTAAAGAAATAAATGAAAAAAGAAAAGAAAATATTTATTACAGTTATTTACGTTTTTTTTTTCTTTTTTGTATTCATAGGAAAATGGAATACCTCCATATAGATAGGTTTGCCATTCTTTTTCCCTTTTGAAAAAGAAAAAATAAAAAGAATCAATTTAAATAATAGAGTAAAATTAGATTTTATATGCCAAGAGGGAGATGGCCAGAGCCATACAATTTTACTTGAAACAGATTCAAGTATGAACATTGATTCGTTCAAGCTTTCTTTCTTTTTTTTTGTTACTGTTCAACTCACACGTATTTTTTTTATATATTTGATAGATATTACTACTATTACTATTGCTATTGTTGTCATTCACGTTTGACAAATCTGTATACATTAGATTATGATTCTTGTTTGGGGGGTGTTTTCTCTCTGTGTGTGTTCATTTAAAGCAGCAGGAAAACAAATTTCTACTCAATCAAGGCTTTGTAGAATAAATTTAATAGATGCACATGTGAAATATCTTTCACTTCGTTGCCTTCATGTTTTGAGCTTTTTGATGATGTTATTTTTTTTTTCTTTGTTTTCTTTATTCGTATTTGTGTGCAAGTGTGAATCTGCACTCCTCATGTGTGTAGGAATTCGTTTATAAAGTACCAGATCTTCTAAATTCTACTCTGTGATTTTTTATTTTTCGTTCATTATCCGAATGGTTAATTGCGGTCTAAAAAATATTTCATGTGAATTTGAGGCATTTTTTTTCTTTGTTTTTGTTTTTCTCTTCTCATTGTTTGGGATTTTTGCTCTACGAAAATCCACAGAAAAGTAGTGAGAAAGGGGAATAAAATGTCTTTTCTTGATTAGTCGCATGTGCAAACTTCTGTCAGTGTTTTATTATTATTATTATTATTATTATTATTATTATTATTATTATTATTATTATTATTATTTTCGTTGATTTCATTGTGAATGATATATATGTGGATAATCGGTAAAAAAGAAAAAAAAAGAGAATTATTATTTTACTAGGAAAAGGGAATGGAGATCAAAAAAAGGAAATAGAAGAAGAGATAAAATAACAAAAGGAAATCCGTTGAAAAGGATAACAATCTTCTTTTTTGTTGTTGTTGTCGCTATTTCTATGAGATGCGGCTTTGATGCTCTTGTTATTGTTGTTTTCTTTCGCTTTATATACGGTTTGTGTATATTATTAATATTTTTTATTTTTATTTACTTTTCCCTCACTCTTCTTTTTTGGATAATTACATTGGTTTAACTATAGGAAAGGGAGGGAAGGGGACGAATTAAAAGGGGAAAAAAAAGAAAGGCGTAAGGCGTTTGTTGCACTTGGTTCTTGTTTTCCTTCTTTCCGTTGAGGCTTTATTATATATATATATATATATATATATATATATATATATAATATGCGGCAGTGTTTAAAGACTTCTGTGATGATTGCCGGGTGGAGTCGACGTTTTTACATCCGCCGACCCTCCGCAGCCGCTGCCCGCCTCGCCGCCTCTCATTTGAGTCTCTCAAGTCTCTCTTCCGATTTTGTGGATTTGGGCCTGGACGAGGAGGAGAAAGATGGGAGAAGTGTTCACAGCGGCGGAAAAGAGGAATCCGTGCTTGGCGTTATTCGGGAGCCGGAGGTCCCGGAAGGGCAGGAGTACTCAAGACTTAATATACCACTCACACAATCACGAAAGGAGAGAATGGAACTGCGTCCGAATAGCCGTAGTGCTGTTTCTCCACTTGATGGATCAATTTGTGTATTAAATAATAATAATAATAATAATAATAATAATAATGGGGTTAGTACAATGGATAATACTGGCAATAGCAACAATGGTAGTAGTAGTAGTAGTGGTATTGGTGCTTCTGTTAATAATGATCATGATGTTAGTGGTGAGGACCAACCGCTTCCATATGATGATGAGATTTTTGCCGAGATGATTCTTGGAATGGAAGTGGATGGAGCCATTGATGAAACTTGGCAAGATGCCGATAAAGCTCTTATAGAAGATGTTGAAGAAATTGTAGAAGTATTGCGTTCCCTTAAAGTTCGCGATATTTGTGCCATAGATGTTTCATCTAAAACGAGTAACTTTGATTATATGATATTTGGATCTTGTGAGGGACCAAGACATATTCACTTGGCGGCATGGGCAGTGCAGGAGGCGGACTCTCAAAAGCGAATTTCAAAGATTAAACGCAAACAGTCAGATCACACATGGGAGGCGATACCAGTGGGTCGGATAATAGTAAATCTTATGCAAGAATCTCTTCGAGAGGAACTTTCACTAGAGCGTAAGTGGACCGTAACGAAATCTATGGATCCACTTAATATGGCAAATGCCCCAGTAAGTGAAGGACGACAAGTACGAGCTCATGGATTATGGACATTGACTCTAAATTTACAGGATTTAGAAGATTTTGAAGTTGATTATTGCAAGGATACTTTGATGCGACAGCTATAGCTTTTAACGTACAGAATTCTTATTTCACTTATGTTTTTTGTTTCTTCTTTTTTTTCTTTTTTTTCCTCCTTTATTTCTTTCTTTTTTTTTCTGTAGCTCCAGTGCAGAGCTTGGGGAAAAAAATGAAAGAAAGAAAGAGAGTGAGAAAAGGAAGAGAAACTGAGTCACGTGGTTTCATATTTTACCCCCTATATGATATCCAGTGTTCTCTTACTCACATGGTGTGTACTCCTTGTTGTTGTTGTTGTTGTTGTTGTTGTTGTTGTTTTTTAATTTATTATTGGAAGTGGTTTTGTTAAAGAAATTCATCTCGATGGATGATAATTGTTTTTTTCTTTGTTTATATTTCTGAATTTTGTGATATTTTAATTCTGTTTTTTTTTTTTTTTTTTTTTGTTTCCTTCTTTTTTTTTAAAAAAAAAAAAATACACTGTCTCTCTAGTTAAATAAATTGGCTAGTGACGATGGGCCCTGAGGAGGAGGAGGAAGAGGAACGAGAAGCGAGGAATTATCCTCTTCATAGTGGGATGAAGAGTGGTGAGGTGGGTAAACCGCCTCTTAGTACTCCACCATTTGCACAGATTCGGGAGGAAACTCTACGAAAACAATCAGCAACTCATCGACTTCTTAAACATGTTATGAATGAGGAAGAGAAGGTGCGAATAAAAGAGGCATGTTTAGAGAGACTTCTTATAGAAAAAAAAGAATTGGAAGAAAGACTTAAAGTCTCTACTAGTATGTTGCCAAGTAATAAAGATATTACATCAATGAAGAGACGTTTAGAAAAGGCTCGTCAAGGCAAACGAAGGGCGGCAAATAAAGTAACAGATTTGGAAGAATTTCTCACGATAGCGGATAAAGCGTCTAAAATGAGAGGTTATGGTGATTCAAAACAACGACGATATCTTTTTGAATTAAAACAATCTATTCGTCCTCTCAAGACGGAAGTTATTTCTCTTAGGAAACAATTTCAGAAAATGAGTAAAGATGGATATGATACAGATACCTCTAAAGTTTCATCATCATCTTTACCTGTACAAGAAAAAATCTCCACTGAAAGTCGTAGAATGGATAGAAATATTGAAAAATTAAAAGAAGAAAAGATTGAATGTGAAGAACGTTTAAGGGTAGCAAGTGATGCCTTATTCAAAGCTACAGAGCGTGAAGCTAAAGTTGCTCAAATGTTAGCATCTTTAGAGAGGAAAACTATGAATAATTCATATGGATTAACTCCAGAAGATAAACCTATACAAAATAATAATAATAATAATAATAATAATAATAATAATAATAATAAAACACCTCCATTAATTACTGGAAATGATGTTGATTTATTTCCCCCTCCTCTTGATTCAGGTACTTCAATTGCTGTCTCTATGAGTCGACAACCTGGAACAGATGTACCTTGTAAAAGAGCTATACAGTCTCGTAATGGTAGTAATAATACTAATAATTCCTTTTTTGAAAACTATGAAGAAGATAAGAGTGCCACCTTTTCAACAAGGTGTAAAAAAGAAACTCGTCTTAATGGGTACACTGAAAAGGAAATGTTGGTGCAGGAAGTGGAACAGTTAGCTTTAGAGTACGCCCGAATAAAGCGTCGTATTAAAAAAAAACAAGAAAATCTTTTGTAGGTAAATCAAAAGATCTCTTCTTTGTTTTTTTTTTTTTAAAAAAAAAAACGCATTACATATGCCTTCATATCTTTCCTTTCCTTTTTTCTTTTATTCCGTTTTTTTTTTTTTTTTTTTTCTTTCATTTTATCTGTCTTTTGTTTTTTCTGTTTTTGTACTCATTTATCTTTTTTTTTTCAGTGGAATCAGTTTGATGTCATGACCTTATATTATTAGCAAAAACAATATATATATATGTATAGTAAATACACTTCCTTTTTCGTTTCTTTTTTTTTTCTTTATTTATTGATGAACTAATTTTTTTTTTCTTTATTCTTTTTTTTTCTCAGAATTTAATTGTTTATCTTATACACCTACCATTCTTTCTCTTTTTTATTTATTTTTATTTTCTTCTTCTTGCCTCTCATGATGGTAAACCTGTACTTCTTATTGCACAAAATAGAAAGGGAAGAAAGAAAAGAAAAAAAAAGAATAATAATAGAGTTGAAAAGAAAGGAGTGATTGTGTTGTAGTTGTATTATTATTTCTCTTGAAAGTAAAAGAAAAAAAGAAAATATGAGTGATTTATGGCGTGTCTTTAACGAAAGACTTACTTCAGCAGGTTATACTCTAAAAGATTTAATTGGGAATGACAGTCTTTTTCAAATTGTTGCTGAAGAAATTTGTGGGTTTGCCCCTCAGCAAGTAAATGAACTTTTCAAGGAATGTAAAATGTATGAAAGAAAAGGAGGAAAAGTTGGAAATATTCCTCCTATTATTTCTTCTTCTTCTGGAGTTGGTGAAAATAATGAAGTCTTATTAAATGTTCCTCCACGTACGACGGCACCATCTGGTTTCTCAGTTGAACCTTCCACTACTTCTCAACAAGGAGTTTTACATACTTATCCTACAACTGTGGTACTTTCACGGGCAGGTACTTTTCTTCGTCATGTAAGTGGAAATGATACTTTAATTTCTCCTCTAGAAGTAACAGAGATTCCACGTTCACGTAAATTAATGCAAAGTTTTCGTGAACGATTAGCGGCCATGCATAAACCTGTAGGTAGTATAGAACTCTTATGGAAATTTTGTAGTCCAAAAATGTTAGATAATTTAAAGAATGGTTACCAATTAAAAAATTCAGATGATAAGGATTTATTATGTTCTAGTGGAATTGTTCTTTATCGTGATAATGGAACTGCAGCACAATTTCTTCAAGAACCTTTAATGCAGTTAGTACGTCAAGGTTGGTCTCTTGTTGCATTTGATACCGCTGTTGGTAAATCTCGTCGTCTTGAAGAAGAAGAAATTCGACTTTTACAACACTTTCCTATGGAAGAATGTTTTAATTCTCTTAATAATGATGGTTATGATAGTATTCGAGTTATTCCTTGTAATGCTTTTGTGGTATTTCATCGTGATCAACTTATTCCTCGTTTTGCTGTAAGTATTCAATCACCTGATATTCGTCAATTGAATTATTCCAATATAGTGAATAGTGTAGATTCTTCACGAGAGCAAAATTCTTTTAAAAAAGTGGAAAAGGATGAAAAAAATGATATTTATTATTCTAATTCTTCTTCTTTACCAAGAGTTATGAAAGATCAATTACAAGCTTTAAATAATTCTGAGGATAAAACTTCTGAACCTTTTAATAATAATAATAATAATAATAATAATATTCCATTTATTTGTCATAAACATCAGGGGAAAGAGGTAGAATTTTGGTCACCAGAAGAAAAAAGATTACTTTGTAGTCATTGTTTATTTTATGAAGGATATGGTAAAGAAAATTGTGTTTTGGTGGTAGAAGCCCTTAAAGATGAAGCTCAAAAACTTGAGCAATGGGTACAAAACGCTTTAACCTTTACAAATGAAATTGGAACTGTAACTGAACTTTTCCATTCTGCTGAAAAAGATATTAATCGTAATGAAGAAGAAAGAAGAGAAGAAATTCGTGAACAATTTAAACGTATTCATACAAAATTAAATTCTTTAGAAGGAGATTTACTTGCCCAAGTAGAAAATAAAAGTGGACAACAACGTCATATGTTACAAAACTGTTTTAATAATGTTCAATCTATTGTTCATGAAGTAAAACGACTTATAGATGATGCTAAAGGTCCACTTTCAAAATACAATTCTGGAATTACGGATTACAAAACAGCAGTGGCATTATTACGAGTTACGCAGTCCGCTTTTACTGAATGGCGTCCAGTTCCTATTCCCATGTATTCTGTTGTAAGCGGTTGGAATCGTGATATTTTAGGAGAGATGGAAGCTCTTTTAGAACCCGTGAGCGCTATAGAAAACGAGGGACAAGTAGAGTTACCAGAAGCTGTAGATGTTAACTACCTCAAAAACTAGAGTGAGGATGTGTGTGGGGAGGTTTGGTTCTCCGAAACTCATCGCTTGATTTATGATTTTTATTATTATGATGATG
>NW_021639849.1:415587-415957 GCF_002087225.1 Trypanosoma theileri
TTTTTTTTTTTTTGTTTGTTTCCCCCTTCCCTTCTCCTTGGGGGGAGGACCCCAGGGAAAGGCGGTGAGGAAGGGTCGGGGTCAGAAAAAAAAAAACAAAGGCCACTGCGAGAATCGAACTCGCGACCCCCACTTTACGAGAGTGGTGCACTGCCACTGTGCTAAGCGGCCTCGTGATGGAGGGGAAAAGATTTAAAGGCAGAAGTTCTTATTAAAGGAAATTTATTCCCACCCCTTCCCTCCGGCGAACCGGAAGGGGTTGGGTTGGGTTTCCGTTGGGCCAACCCGCCGGAGGGGGATTTCCAACCCCCACCCCCGAGGGTTTTTTTTTTGTTTTGTTTTTTTTACCCGGGCCGGCCCTCCATTCTTG
>NW_021639849.1:415974-416662 GCF_002087225.1 Trypanosoma theileri
AAAAAGAAAAAAAAAAAAAAAAAAAAAAAAAACCCCAGACGCCAGGACAAATAACTTACACCCCGCATTCTCCCTCTCTCTTTTCCTTTTGTTTTTTTTCTCCCTTCCGTTTAAAATTCCAACACCTCATCGAGTGGGTTGGCCCTCGGCGGCGGGGCTTCATCCGCGGTGGGTGCGCCAAATCTTGCCCCCGATCGTTCCACCGAAGGGACTTTTATTTCTTTTTCGCGTGATTCATCTGATTTCCCTTGTTCTTCTTCACCTGGACCTCGCATTCCCTGTTCCCAGAATCTTGAAAAGTAACACCACGCACCCAATACATCCGTTATATCATTTATATCGGCATTTTCTGTTGCAGAATCAGGAAGCTTTTGTAGTTCACGCCAGGCTTGTCGTTCTACTTGTCGTCTTTCTCCTTCTACATGACTATTTCTGTGAAAACGCTCCATTGAAAACAATGACTGCGCTGCTTCTCGGCATAGGTTTTCCCCACCGGTAGACGATTGCAATGCAAAACGTCTGCTTTCAGAAATTGCAAAAGAACAAGCGAGCAAAGGACGACGCCCAAGAAGACGCAAACCAAAAGAGCATAACGTCATCCTTTCTTTTACCACCAAAAAGAGTTGAAAAAAATAGAAAAAAAAAAAACACATGCCATCAGCACCATCAAAAAACAAAAAAAAAAAAA